>NC_141539.1:23857105-24013157 GCF_021556685.1 Rattus norvegicus | reverse complement strand
TGGCTATTAGCCCAAATGCTTGAATTACCCTAGATGACTAGAACAAATGAAACTCAAGCCAGATGATCAAAATGTGAATGCTTCACTCCTTCTTTAAAAGGGGAATAAGAATACCCTTGGCAGGGAATAGAGAAGCAAAGATTAAAACAGACACAGAAGGAACACCCATTCAGAGCCTGCCCCACATGTGGCCCACACATATACAGGCATCCAATTAGACAAGATAGATGAAGCAAAGAAGTGCAGACCAACAGGAGCCAGATGTAGATCGGTCCTGAGAGACACAGCCAGAATACAGCAAATGCAGAGGTGAATGCCAGCAGCAAACCACTGAACTTAGAATAGGACCCTCGTTGAAGGAATCAGAGAAAGAACTGGAAGAGCTCGAAGGGGCTCGAGACCCCACATGTACAACAATGCCAAGCAACCAGAGCTTCCAGGGACTAAGCCACTACCTAAAGACTGTACATGGACTGACCGTGGACTCTGACCTCATAGGTAGCAATGAATATCCTAGTAAGAGCACCAGTGGAAGGGGAAGCCCTGTGTCCTCCTAAGACTGAACCCCCAGTGAACGTGATTGTTGGGGGGAGGGCGGCAATGGGGGGAGGCTGGGGAGGGGAACGCGCATACAGAAGGGGAGGGGGAGGGATTAGGGGGATGTTTGCCCGGAAACCGGGAACGGGAATAACACCGAAATGTTTATAAGAAATACTCATGTTAATAATAATAATAATAATAATAATAATAATAATAATAATAATAATAATAATAATAAAAAGTGTAGTACAAGGGGCATCAATTGTTAATTCTTCACTTATGGTTGGGCTGATTATTGCCAGTGTCGTTGCTCTTAAAACATTTACACCCAGAGTGACTACTTCCGCATTAATTTTAGCCCAAGGGGGTACAAACAGCTAGTTTTGTTAATCTTGCTGAAAATGGAACCAATGCCATGAGCATACAAGAGGTCTTAGAATTTAGATAGTCAGCTAGAACCAAGAATTGATGATGCATTACACGATATAGTGCAGATCATTGGAGGTGAGGTGCAGGGAATGAGAGTCAGAAGCTATTTGGATATGTCATTCTTCATATCTATGGATTTTTATAACTCCAAAAATGTTTATGTCATAGTACTAATACTTATTTAGATGTAGTAACCCTGCACAAAAAAAGTTGCAAATTTTAGAAATGCAAAGCTTTTGTCTTTTGACACTATTAGCATTGCAAATGACATTATAAAAAAATTACAGGCGTTTTTCCTTCATGGTTCTCATTCACATTGCTTATATTGGTCATGGCAGGGTATGGCTTTATGATGCTTTTATGGCATGTATATTAATTACCTTTCCTAGCAGAAGTTGGTGGTCATTGACAGGTAAGATCACCTTGAAAACATTCTCAAACTAACACAGGCCACACATATGAGATTGTTCACGTGCCAGTGACAGTTAAGAGCTCTGTTTCCAGATGGCAAGCTAATACAGGTACAACACTGTGCTCTGTAATCAAAAAGGTGCACAGCTCTTATAGATAAAGGGGTTGGGGGTAGGGAATACATACAGAGTTAACTTTGACTAGCTTTTTGCTTGTGATTAATCATGAATGAGTCTGTTGACATCTGTCTTTGTTTTTAGTTAAAACATGCATTCATTATATCCTGCCATGTTCCTTTGCTTATGCCTATGCCCTTGAGAGACTGTTCAAGCCTATAGAAAGCTGCCTTGGTCAAACATAGGTACTGTGTTTCATGAACTCTCCATGTAAGGATTTGTGGTTCTTGTGTAACTTCCTTGAATTGGCCATGCTTTGTGTTGCTTGCCTTTAAAACACACTGAGCGAATGCACTCAAAACACATTATTTATGTTGGCCAACCAACTTCTAATCTCTCTAAATCATCTTTCCAACCCTCACTCCCTCCCTCAGTCATGGTTTTCCTGTTAAGTGTAACATCAAGCTCCAGCAAACAACATTTAACCCGCTATTTACTAACTGTGTGAAACAAGTCATTTCTTCTGTCTTTGCCTCAGTATCATCACTAATACAATGCAAGATGTCATATCTGCCACGTTCTGAGGCTTATCAATTACTAATGTGCTTAGAATAGCATAAATATAGCTACCAGGTATTAATTATTAATACTGTACATTAAGACCATGTAATAATTTTTATAACTACCATAATATTTAAAACTGGCCACATTCTCCTTATCATGCATAATTGCTACCTTCTTCTACAAAAGGTATCCTGACTTCTCTGGTGTAAAAGTTTTCTTTTTGAACATTACATAGAATGTATAGGCTATACCAAAGAATATATCTATGATATTTTGTTTTTAAGTACTCTTGTGATTGACCATAAATAGAATCACCTAAGGGAAAACTTTCGGGGCATGTCTGTGATAGAGTTCCAAGAGTGAATATTATTTATTATATCTTTAAACACTAAGTATTTAATTATATAACAGAGCAAAGTCATTTAACAAACTAATGTTTAAACTGTATATAATATATTTTCATGACTGACAATAGGAGAAAACAAATGACACTTGTTACATGCAATATACTTTATCATGTTTTTATTTTTCTAATTGAAGTTTTTGCACCCAAACTTCTGGTTGATTATATTTCATCCCCTAAAACAATTGATTGGCTGAACTTTATTTCTACTTTACAAATACTATCTATAATTGCCTCAGGTTTAGAATGCCAGCTGGGTAGTCACAAAGCTGGATATTCTAAAATGTATGTTTGATGTTTCTCCTTTTTCTTCTTTCTCACTCTTCAAAAAAATAAGCATTTTTCAAGATTATGATTACTTTTACATTATGCATTAGTCAGGGTTAATTTCCTTTCTTTTTTATACTCTCTACAGTTTCTCTCCAAGAGAATTATTGTAAAGTAAAAGTGGAAGATTAAGCCAGCCAAATTCTAGCATGCCTGGAAGAGAGTTTCATGAAGTTTAACCTACAATTAAGGAGCTATAGGAAATGCATGGTAGTCAAGGTGAGAAGAGCAGTTTACTTTAGGAATGTAGCCCTGAGGGCTTAGCTATCCATTGCCCAGTAGCCAGTCCTACAGTCATGTACATATGGGAAACTCTGAATGGACTCTGAGGTTTCAATAAAAGTGTGCATGAGCAATAAATGGAGAGGGTTACAGGGAAAGAATGGGAGGGAAGGGAAGAGGGGAGTGGATTTGATTAAAACACATTATATGTGTGCATTAAATTCACATACAATAAAAATTAGCATAAAAAGTGAAGCAAAAATAAACTTATAACTGGCAAACATTAGAGTAATTCCTTTGGGTTCCAGAAAAGAAAAGAAAAAAATTTCTACTCCGGCACACTTAGCATAATGTCTACAGGGGGATTCCTGTGCAATTTGTGAAATGGTTTGCAAACTCTGAAAATAATACATACGCATTACAGTAAGTACTAGAAAACTAATAAGAGAATAAAGTATAAATCAGCTTACTCACTTTCCATCTGAGAAAAGATGAATAACTTACAGTAATGATTCCCATTCTGAAGATACACAGGTAATAGCTCAAAACTTTGGATTTTTACTCTAATTGAGTCTTGCAAGTATGTTTCTTCCCATTAATATAATTTTTTCTAATTCAATGATTTTGCATATTTAAGTATTATTTGGAGTATAGGAATATGATCATAAATAATTTACTTTATTAATATACTGTCTTCCTTCAGTGATGGGCTGCAATGTGAAAGTATAAGCCACATTAATCCTTTCCTCCCCAGGTTGCTTTTGGTCATGGGGTTTCCTAAGAGCAATTAAACAGTGATTAAGACACAGTACCATAGTAGAGTCGGGTGTTGTTGTGACCTGATCATTTGTGTTAGGGAGGATTATATAAGGTCTTTGAAACTTTGGTCTAGAAAAACCAACAGCTTGAGATGTTAGTGGGCTGTTGTGTGGGAACTTGAAAGAAATAATGTTGTATGCAGTGCACACAATGAAGCTCTGGTTTGTGACGTTTCAGAAGGAAGTAGAAATACTCTATTGGGGCTATATGTCCTTTTGAATTAAGATGCTGGTCTGTTTAGCTGGGGCTTAAGAATAAGATATGGTTAACAAAATACTAAATTTAATAAAGTGAGAACTTTTTTTTATTAAGTTGAGTATTTCTTATTTACATTTCGAGTGTTATTCCCTTTCCTGGTTTCCGGGTAAACATCCCCCTAATACCTCCCCCTCCCTTCTGTATGCGTGTTCCCCTCCCCATCCTCCCCCCATTGCCGCCCTCCCCCCAACAATCACGTTCACTGGGGGTTCAGTCTTAGCAGGACCCAGGGCTTCCCCTTCCACTGGTGCTCTTACTAGGATATTCATTGCTACCTATGAGGTCAGAGTCCAGGGTCAGTCCATGTATAGTCTTTAGGTAGTGGCTTAGTCCCTGGAAGCTCTGGTTGCTTGGCATTGTTGTACATATGGGGTCTCGAGCCCCTTCAAGCTCTTCCATTCTTTCTCTGATTCCTTCAATGGGGGTCCTATTCTCAGGTCAGTGGTTTGCTGCTGGCATTCACCTCTGTATTTGCTGTATTCTGGCTGTGTCTCTCAGGACCGATCTACATCCGGTTCCTGTCAGCGTGCCCTTCTTTGCTTCATCCATCTTGTCTAATTGGATGGCTGTATATGCATGGGCCACATGTGGGGCAGGCTCTGAATGGGTGTTCCTTCTGTGTCGGTTTTAATCTTTGCCTCTCTATTCCCTGCCAAGGGTATTCTTGTTCCCCTTTTAAAGAAGGAGTGAAGCATTCACATTTTGATCATCTGTCTTGAGTTTCATGTGTTCTAGTGTAATTCAAGCATTTGGGCTAATAGCCACTTATCAATGAGTGCATACCATGTGTGTTTTTCTCTGATTGTGTTACCTCACTCAGGATGATATTTTCCAGTTCCAACCATTGCTGAAGTGCTTACTGATCATCAGCTGGAACTAAAAAGTAAGTGTTGATTAAGAAGAAGCCAACATCTCTGAGATGAAGTTTCCTAGGGGGTGTTTCTTTAAAGTCACCACACAGAAGTTGTGTTCCATATATGGCTAAGGTTGTTTCTTGTGCTGACAGCCAAACTTGGTAGTGTAGAGTCACCCTGATGGTGCTTGTTTTGAAGGTGTGAAATGGTCATAGAGAATGAGTATCTGAGGCTTGACATTGTGTGGCAGGGATGAAGTCTTTGAAAAGAACCTATAGGTGAAAGTTCAGCCAAGTCACAGCAAAAATCTTCAGTAGTTTGAGAGATGGAAATGTCATGGGATGACTACCAAGAAAAACAACTGCAGTGGAGTGGAGCTAGCAGGAACTTAGAAGACAGGGTATGTGTGCTGTAGTCCACGGAGCTGAAGAAGTGACTCAAAGCCCCTTGGAGGATCCCAAGAGACCAGGAGTAGATTCCAAGTAATTGGACATTGAGTTTTTATACTGTTGCGATTCAGTTTTGCCCTATTTTGGTTCTGATTGTGCTCCGGTTCTTCCTTCTTTAAGTAAAAGTGATTGATGAGACAGGGTCTAGCCCAGTGTAGGTGGTGGCATCCTCAGTCTGGTAATCCTTGACTCAGTAAGAAAGCTGGAAGAACAAGCCATGATGTATATGCCAGTAAGCAGCAGCCCTCCATGGTTTCTGCCTCACATACTCCCTCCAGGTTCCTGTCCTGTGTAAGTTTCTATCCTGACTTCATTCAGTGACAATATAATCTTGAAGTGTTCATCAAATAAACTCTTTACCTCCCAAGTTGCTTTTAGTCATGATATTTACTAGCAGCAATGAAATCAAAACTAAGATAGTATTGCTTTCAGCTACTCCAAGACTTGATGGCAAAGCCATAATACTGAAGACACCATGTTTAAGTCTCACAACATGATTAAATCTCTCTGGTACTCACTTGAAAGCTTCATACATACTGGTTAGCTTTCTCTGAGCTGAAAGGATTTATACAAGCTTCAAAGGGAGATAAGTACTCATTAAATATATCCATCTATGAACCTCTGATATACAATATTTAATAAATGGGAAAGACATAATCACTGATGAAATGGTGGTACAGACATCATGTAAATAACAAACATTTTTATCATATTCATCATTTTATCATACTTAAATCCCAATCAACAGGATGAAGCACATACGTGCAATGATTATCAAGCAAGAAACCTATAGTTAGACAGGTCATAGGCATGAGTAGAAAATTTACTACTGTTATGTTGCTAAATGAACATAGTATTAAATCAACCAATAACTTTATCATACCCATAAATCAATGCACCTCTCATCCCTCATTTGAGGAGCTTCTATTAGTATTGGACTATAATTAATACAATAACAAACAGCCAAATTGCATAGAATAAGAAACAAAAGAATGGCCAGCTCCAAAGGAAACATTTAACAAGTACACTTCATCCAAGACTCAAGATCACTAGAGAAAAGGGACAGAAAGTGTATATGAGGTAGTGAATGAATGTAAGAATATTATATCGAGAGAAAGTGGGGTACCTGCACATACAGAATTATAGGAATTTTGTTATAATGTACAAAATATGTAGAAGCCTAAGGTAGACAAAAATCGTAGCATTGCAAGATCTGGGCATATGATCCTGTCCTAAACTGTGAAAATTATGGTGATTGTCAATTGCTAGGAGAGAAAAATATAGTTTTCTAAAGGAGTATAGCCTCTGGTAATTCATCCATTCCTCAGCAGAACACAAACCCGACAATATTTGTGTGCCACAAATTGATCTCTCCATACTTAAAGGAAACAAAAGGATCCAAAGTTGGTTAAGTAGAGAAAGTGATGGTAAACTGGGATAGAATTGGAAGATACGGGTAAATATAATTGAAACACATTATATAGAAATCTCTAAGAACTAATTAATTTAATTGGGCAGAAAGACATGAAAATGGCGGTGAAGTAAGTAGAGCCTATGAAATAGACTCAGGGATTATGAAAGTATGGAATATCTATTCACCTATGTAAAACTATATCTCAAAATACATAACGTCACATCTAAATTATACTATTTATGTTCTGATACCAATACTCAGTTCTATTCGTAATATAACAAAGACATCATGGTTTGAATACAACACAAAAATTACAGAGACAGCATAAAAATGGGTGCTGGAATGATGAAGATAATTTCGGATGTAACTTGGTATAATGTGCACTTCGTGATAATCATCCAAGTGGTTTGAAAGTACATGAGATGAATTTTACTACCTTGCTAGAAAGACAATATTCATAAAATATATTAACTTTAAGTGCCTGGGAATCTTATTTGGGGTGTGCAAGCACATAAAACGATTTCTCACACACTGGCTAATTAGAGACCTTGACTGCTTATTGCTTGAGTAGTTCCTCATGCATCTTGACAAATTCAGTAAGGAGAAGACGTGGAGAGCTGACTTCAACTCTACTCATGTTCTCTTGATGTCGTTCTGGGCATATGTCTTTGATAAGCGTAGAAAACACAACAATCATGCTGAAAAGCATCAAGGTTAGAAGGTTTTAAAGTAAAATGCACATATTTCCATCATTGCTATTAGGCAGGACAACCAAGCATGGAAGGAAAAATAAGACCTTAAGATTTTCTGTTGTGTCTTACAAGGATCTATATATCTGTATCACTGACACTGTAGATTCTGGAAATACCTGAAATCTAATGTGAGATAAAACATTCCAATAAACTGTTCAAACTTTTATGTACTTGAAGAAATTACTAAATTAACCCATATTAAGTCATAAGCCACAGGAAGTAAATTTTCTCAAGTTTGTACAAACGATCTCAGCCAATTAGGGCATTACAAATTGTAGTTTTCCAAACAAAATCACACATAATATTTCATCTTGCCACTTGTACAAATCCTCTTATGCCCATTGCTTTGATCAATATAGAGGTCTCAAAATATATTTTACACTGTTCTATATCACCTGAGTACCTAGATGCAACAAAGAGATCCTATGAGTTTCATCTATTTGTTTTTCAGCATAAATTCCAACCATACTGCTCAGAGCATCAGAAAGAATGCTTTTAAGGACTCTTCATACATGCAGGCAGCATCATGTAAATGGTAAAAGAAGGGGTCTAAAGAAGGAAACCATTTGGATGGATTGAGAATGCTGCAGTGTCAAAGAAGAAATCCCTTAGTCAGTAGCAGCCTGGCTGACCTGCTGGGGTCCAGAAATGAAACGTGCAATGTATACAGAGCATATGAATTAGTAATTGGAAATTGAAAACCTATAAGAATGTGTACAAAATCTTTGTGAAACATCTGACCAACTTGGAAACATATCCTGTGGCAAAATAAAATAATAAAATAAAATATTAACTTACACAGATAATAATATGGTTCTGCAGTTACGAGCACTTAGTGCTCCTGTGGAGGACCCATGTTTGGTTCACAATGTCCTTATCTGGCAATTCACGTCTGCTTACAACTAGAGTTCCTGAGGATAGTACTCTGATAACCAAGGCATCCAAAGTATTTACACAAATGTGGGCATACTCTCCCCACACAGACGTGTAACTATATATTTAAAAATAATTTTTTGAAAATGTACTTTATTCTTGAAATTTTTATACACACATACAATAAAGTGCCACATATGCTCAATTTCCCCTCAGTTTTCTGCCCTAACCCCTTTAGCACGCACCCCTTTTAACTTCATTTTGATTTGCTTCATAGCACTGTAGTTCCAGAAAATGTTGTCCATATGTGCTCAAATGTGGGAGCTGCCACTGAAGCACAGGAAGCCTACTAATGCTACAGGCTCGAAAAAGAGTAATTCTCCACCCTACAGAAGCAACTATCCATTGCCAATATCTCCTATGCACCAATCTATCATACCAAATGCAGAAATGAACAAACAACATCAACTTTCTTCTGCAGGTCTGGATTATTCTGCTCTTAAGACCACGTAAGTAAGCATAGGGGAACCTGGTAAGGAATAAAGAAAAAAATGAAATAGGAAAAAGAGACATATGCTGATCTCAGTGGGTGGAAGAATCTTAGCGTGCACAGTGCCTGGACTCTCCATCATACTTAGCCTGACGGGCATAACTGAGCTTTTCCCAGACAACAACATTTTTACAGCATCCCTTCAATTTTACTATCATAAACAGTTCAGAATACTTTTTTTTCTTGTTCCTCTTTATGCTATGATCACACATTGTTACATGCAAATGGGGGAACTGGGTGACAGAGTGTGAAAAGGCTATGCATGTGCCCATTAAGATATTGTCATAAACCAGTAAGGGAAAAAAAAAACGGTTCCAATAAATACGCTGACAGATGAAAATTTTATAGCAACCATCTCTCAGAACTCATCTCCTTTTAAGTTTAATGTATGGAGAAAATAGATCTTGTACTGTTCAAGAAAAAGATTGCTGCAAAGAAAGGAAAGCCAGGAAAGAAACATAGTCCTTATCCTTAGCTCAAACCACAGGCCAGTGCACTAGCATTCATTACCTCATGCAGAAGGGAAAAATAGCTTAAAATGCTCTGACCAAACTGGTGCAATATTGAATGCAGTTAGACACTTTTGTTTCAGCCAATAATTATGGAGGGTGATTCTGAAAGCATGTCTAAATGGCACTCACAACCTTGCAAAAGAAAGGTGCCTGCAATCGTCAACCTGAGCGTGTAGAGGAGACATAATGATTCTGTACCATTTTGAAGTGAGTTGTCTCTGCATTATTTCTGTGTATTGTGACATCACGGAGTTGCTACTTGTTTTAATTGAGCTCTGACAACTTTGGTTGTGACAATGTCATCATTTTCAATCTAACATACTACTCTGTAAGATTGCTAATACAAAACCCAGGTTTAGCTAGTGCTATTAGCTCACTCAGTATTTGTTCCGGGAAACCAGAATTATATCAGTATTATTCAACCTACCCATAATTATCTAGAAGGAACCTTCTCACAAGACTTTATGTCAGCAACTTCATGGATCTCTGTACTTCTTTCTCATCTCATTAGTGTCCTATCTTGATAACATGTTTATTAAAAGCTAGGACCAACTCTTTTCTGAGAGAAAGAAAAAGAGACATTGAGAGAGAGAGAGAGAGAGAGAGAGAGAGAGAGAGAGAGAGAGAGAGAGAGAGAGAATTTTGAGATTCTGTCATTCTCTGGCCTGCTCCACACCCCATGCAGAACACTAGAAAGTGTCAATCTCAACTCTCTCTTTTCACTCTATATTAAGTACAGTAATTTCAACAACCAAGTAAATTCAGTGAAACATGGTGGGTACTTCATTCTGTAGTTCATTAACTTATATATACCACTTTGTTGCAGTAAGCACCCAAAGCAATGACATTATAGACCTTAAGATAAAATTTTAAAAGTGCATGCATATAATAATAAGCAGTCTTGTCTTTAACTGGTTGGCCATAAACCATAAACATCAGGCCTTCTGTACCTAACCAACATTTGGAATGTCACATCTCATCTTACTATGTCTCACTATATAAAAATTCTCTCTGCCTCGTAGATTCAAAACACTGCTCTCCTATTTTTTTGTTTTCATTTTTCAAAAATGAGATGTTACATCTTATATAAAAGTATCCGAATGATATTTTTATACAATCTATTTTGTATCAGCCTGAACATGTTTTGAAATTGTCTTTGAACTCAAGAATAATCTATTTGTAATTTATATTTTTAACAGTACTTTGTTTTGTAAATTTAGTTTCATCTGCTGTATAAAATAGTCCCTAGGTCATTTCTTCCACATCTGTGAGAAACCATGATTGATCAAATGTACAAATTAAATCGCTGTGTTCCTTTGGGTTCTGAATTTATTAACTGTAATGTTTTTGAGATAGAAGTAATGTTCTAAGGTAATTCATTGTCTACGGCTTATTCTTTATGTTCTTTGATGTCTATCAGAGTACTTCAAATTAATGAAAGACTTTTTTAAAAATTCAGTTACCTAATGAAGGACATTCAAAGGAGTGTTCACTCACAGAGCACCCCAGTGTGGGTGGTTAGTCAAGCAAAAAGCCTCATCCTAATTTAGCCATCCTAGCTCCAGGCTATAGATTTAATGTCCTTATCTTTATTGGAAATACATTTAGGAGACAGCAGAACCCAAAGATAATTAAAATTGTTTTAGATGCACTTTACAGTTGTGTGATATATATAAATATATATATATATATATACATACATACATACATATATATATTATTAGAGAATATATTTCCATTAGGTATGCTTCTTCACTTTGATCTCAGTAAAGTGATAAATGAATGTGATTTTCTATTTGTTTTTAAATGAATGCTTTCGACTGACTATAAAAGTAATAAATGACAGAAATAGCATGACAGTAGGCTTCCAAGGCTTCCCATTTTTTTTTAAATTTCCATCTAGGTAATGTCAATCACCACATCATTTCCCCTATACCAGTTCTTTGCATTTTCTTTGTAATGGTAACAGTTTTTCTATTTCCTGCTTTTGAATTCATTGACACGACAAGATTGTTCTGATAAATCTACTTTCTGCAGCTAAGAGAAGCATTGCTAACAGACAGATCCCCTAAAGCATATATATCTTCTAATAAATCCAATTCTTCTAGTTCACTTTTCCCTCAGAAATTCATTTTCCTTCTATGTTGTTTTAGAATAGATCCCTCAATCACCTGCCACCATGTGTTCTTAGCATGGCATGTATCAAGTAGGAAAAGTAGAATTTTAAAGAGGAAAGTAAATCTTAATAACTATACTCAGTCTAAAAATCTGTCTGGTAGATTTTGAATATCTGTGTAGGTATGACCAGAAGATGGAAAGAACATAATTCAGGTAAGCTGTGTGTCATATCCCATCACATCAGATTGAGTATCTGTCAGAATGTATTTAGGTTTAAAAAAATAGGAACATATTTTCAGTCTCTTTAACATTATACTTTGACTCAAAAAGTACATATTTTTATGTATACTTCTCATAGAATCTCTGAGATAATCATTCCATCTACTTTACAGTTTATAACACGAAAGTACAAGGTGTGCTTACAAATTTACACAGGCTTGCATGATATCAGCAGAACTGAAAGCCAAGCCAGTAATATATTGACTCGAAAGAAGTTTGCCATTATACCATTCTCTAATACTGAAAAGTTCTAGGCCAAAGCCAAGGGAATCTCTCTACAATATTTAGTTGTAAGAATATTAATTTATCAATATATGTAGAGAACACTATTTTATTATGTGGGCATCTTATTCACAAGCTTCTCATGTGTAATAGGAAATTAAAATGATTTCAACTTGAGTATGGATGCATTAGAAATGCCAAAGAACCATATTCTACATTTTCAAATGACCTTTCCAACCCAGCAGGAACTAGTAAAAAAAGTCATTACATGGCTTAGGACTCTCGTTCAGTTCTATAATAGATATACTCACCTTAACCAGTTGCTACTGGTGACTTAAAGTATTCAAATGACCAGTAAAGTAAAATGCAAACACATTTGAGAAATTACAGCATTTAATATGCACATGATTAATAATGACTTCAATTAAACAGTTTCTTTATGAGAATAAATCTGAAAGCATGTGCTATTGCTGATAATGATAAATATTTTATTGTTGTGAATAATGAGTTTTTATTTTCCAAGATTCATCAACAATGCAGTAAAAGTCATTAAAAATATATACCTGCCCCTTCCCTAATATTTTTAATCAAAACTACCCCATAATTATTAACAACATACCTAAATTCCCAAATAGGCACATATTATTTTTTAAAAGTAAGTTACCATAAAGACCAAGATTAAAAAATATGATGCCAATGCTCTTTTAAAAAGAAAAATGAGCTATGACTGCCAAAAAGCCAGGTATGCTGCCTGCATACCTCCTCTCACTCTCTTTTTCTTTGTTCCTCTAGACCCAAGACCCTAGTCCCTTATCTAGTGCTAAAATGGATCACCAGCTTCATCTTTCTCCCTCTCCCCCTGTACACATCTCCTGTGGATCCCACAAACCATTGCCTACTAGCTCCACTCCCCCAGCTTTCTGCTTTATTCCAGACCTCAACATCAGCAACCCCCCCCCCAACGGTAACTCAAGGAACACTCTGCCCATAGCAACAAGTACTCTGAAGAGAGACTCACACCTCTCTTACTAAACCAGTGATCCAATCCTCCCAAGTCTCACACCCAGCTTCGTATCTGGAAACCTGCTGTGGTATCCAATTCCTCTCTGACCCAATCCCTAATAAATCATAAAGATATCACTCTCCAGCTTTCCTTTCCTCAGCTTATCCCAGTATCTTGCCCACTTATAGCAGGATTTGGTAGGATGATGTCATTATGCAGCTGAAGACAGGTACAAGATAGAATGAGACCTGTCACTGGATGAGAAGGAAGGAGGGGTGGGAGAAAAGTTTTAGAGAGGAGGAGGAGACTGGAGCAAGGAGAAGAAGCAGCCAAGAGAATATCAAGTCAGATGTTCCTCTCTGGACATTTACAGGTTGCTATGAATATTCTTTAGGGATGATGTCTACAGGATTTTTATGTCCAGATAGCAAATTATATCATATCAATTGGATCAGAGGTAATTGTGTTGTGTACTCTTTCATGTGGAGATTTAATTGAGTTCAAGAGAGTACATGGTGGCAGGACACTGGGCTACCATGGCATTGGGATATGAATGTCTGGCATGGTGGCAACCTCCTTTGGGAACTAGATAAAGAGAGAGACTGATGCCAGGCTCAGAGAGTAGCCATCAGCAGTATGTTATAGGATGGAGCAAAATGGGTGAGACACTTTGCTGACCGAGATGAAAATATCAAACAGATGTCATGGGGCACTACAGTGCCAAAACTAGTGCAGGTTAAAAGAAACCATTTATTATAATCATATAGAAACAGCATTCCCCATTAACACACAAATTAAACTGGCCAGAACACAGTAATCATGCACTTCAAACATCTACAAAGGAAACAAAAACCAAGGATTACAACAGATACTCAACAAAGACAAATCTATAAATTAGCACATAGATCATAACGACCCCAAAACCAGATGCTAAGACACCAACATGAGAATACGAATAGTCATCAGGGAAATGCAAATCAAAATGACCCTGAGATTCCACCTCACTTCATTCAGAATTGCTAAGATCGGAAACTCAGATGACAACAGATGCTGGTGAGGATGTGGAGAAAGAGGAACACTCCTTCATTGTTGGCAGGATTACAAGCCAGTGTAACCACTGAGAAAATTGGACATTGCACTACCTGAGGACTCAGCTATCCCAATCCTGGACATATACCCAAAGGATGCTACAACATATAGCAAAGACACATGCTCCACGTGTTCATTGCAGCCTTATTTATAATAACCAGAAGCAGAAAAGAACCCAGATTTCCCTTAACAAAGGACTGGATACAGAAAATGTAGTACATTTACACAATGGACTACTACTCATCTATTAAGAACAATGACAGGGTTGGGGATTTAGCTCAGTGGTAGAGTGCTTGCCTAGCAAGCACAAGGCCCTGGGTTCAGTCCCCAGCTCCAAAAAAAAAATGACTTCATGAAATTCTTAGGAAAATGGGTAGACCTAGAAAATATCATCCTGAGAAGGAAATACAGTCACAAAGAACGCACATAGTATGTACTTACTGATAAGTGGATATTAGGAAAAAAGTTCAGAATACCCATGATACAACTTATAGACTATATGAAGCTCAAGAAGAAGGAAACCAAAGTGTGGATGCTTTAGAAGGGGGAACAAAATAATCAAGAGAGGTGGAAGGTGGGAGGGACTTGGGAGGAAGAGAAGAAGGGGAGAGGAAAAGATGGGGGCAGGATCAGGTGCTAGAGGAGACAATGGAGAAGTACAGAGGGTCAAGAAATTGAACATAGATGTGTAGCAATGGGGGATGGGGAACTGGGAGTAACCAATAGAAAGTCACAGACACCAGGAAAGCAAGAGACTCCCAGGACACAACGGAGATGACATTCGCTGAGATATCCAACAAAGGGGAGAGAAAATATGTAGAGACCATATCCAGAGGTTCGACTTGACGCCCAGTTGAAGGATGGGGCCACCCACCAATCTCAAAATTTTAACCCAGAATTGCTCCTGTCTAAAGGAAATACAGGGACAAAGACTGAAGCAGAGACTCAAGGAAAGTCGATCCAGAGACTTCCCTACCTGGGGATCCAACCCATATGCAACCAAAGAATCCAGTCATTATTGCTGATGACAACTAGTGCTTGCTGAATGGAACCTGATACGGATGTTGCCTGAGAGACTCGGCCAGAGCCTTACCAATACAGATGCGAATGCTTACAGTCAAAAATCAGGCTGAACCCAGGGACCCCAAAGAGGATTTAAGGGATGGACTGAAGGAAGAACATAGAAAGAACAGCAATATCAACCAATCAGATACCCGAGAGTTTTCAGGGACTATACCACCAATCAAAGAATAGGCATGGGGGTACCCATGACTCTAGCTGCATATGTAGCAGAGAATGGCCTTATCTGGCATCAATGGAAGGGGAGGCCCTTTGTCCTGTGAGGGCTTGATGACCCAGCATAGGTCAGTGAGGAGAGAGTAGGTGGTTGGGTGCGGGAGCACCCTCATAGAAACGGGGAGAGAATGGGATAAAGGATTTCCTGAGGGAAACCAGAAAGGGGGTATAATATTTGAAATGCAAATAAATAAAATAATCAATAAAACATTTTTTAAAAGTACAAAAACCACCAACAGCCAAAGGAATATGTCACAATCAGAGCCATGTTATCCTACGACAGTTTTTTTTCTAACATAGAAAAACTATGTTAGACTGTAGAACAATTTTTATGAATATGATAGGGATGGTAAAAGAAGAAATACACAAGTCCTTAAAACTATCGAGGAAAACTCAAACATTATAAGTCAAAAAATAATAATAGTTCAAAATTTGAATTGTACATAAAATGCATAAAGAAAACAAAAATGTGTGAGATTTCTGGAAATTAAAAAGTTAGGAATTCACACAGGAACTACAGAGGCAAGCTCCAATAACAGAATACAAAATATGAAAGACAAAATCTCAAGTGTTGAAGATATGATAGAAGAAACACATCAATCAAAGGAAATGTTATAGCCAAAATTCTCCTCACATAAAATTTCAAGGAAATTCAGAACAACTAAAAAAGACCACACCTAAGAACAGGAAGGAAAAAACTTCCAGGTCAAAGGCCCAGAAAATATTTTTAACAAAATCATAGAAGAAAGCTTTCCTTACTTAAAGATGGCGCCTATAAAGTATAAAGAGGTGTAGTAAATAGACTGTATCAGAAAAGAAAGTCCCCCACCATATAATAATCAAAAGAAAGAAAGAAAATTAAAAGTTGTAATATAAAAACTGCCTAATACCATATACAGACAGACCTATTCGAATTACATTTTAAGTCTCAAAGGAAACTCTATAAACCACAAGGGCCAGGAAGATGTGATGCAGACTCTAGGAGATCACAGATATGAATCTAGCCTACTATGACCTGCAAACTTTTCTACTACAATAGATGGTGAAAATAAGGTATTCCATTTTGGTTGAGGTTTCCTCACTCAAGATGATATTTTCTAGTTCCATCCATCTGCCTGCAAAATTCAGTAAACCTTTTTAAAATATCTGAATATTATTCTATTGTGTAAAAGATGCACATTTACTGTATCAATTCTGGTTGAAGGACATCTGAGTTGCTTCCAGTTTCTAGCTATTATGAATAAAACTGCTATAAACATGAAAGAGCATGTGTCCTTATGACATGATAGAGTACTGTTTAGTTATATGCCCAGGAGCGGGATAGCTGGGTACTCAGGTAGAACTATTTCCAGTTTTCTAAGGAACTGTCAGATTGATTTCTAGAGTGGTTGTATCAGTTTGCAATTCCATGAGCAATGGAGTTTCCCCCTTTTCCACGTCCTTGCCAATATGTGCTGTCATTTGAGTTTTTTTTTTAATCTTTGCTATTTTGATTGGTATAAGTTGGAATTTCAAAGGTAATTTTGATGTACATTTCTCTAATGACTAAGGATGTTGAACATTGCTTCAGGTGCTTCTTGGTCATTTGAGATTCCTGTTCCATAAAGACATGCATGGTATGTATTCACTGATAAGTGAATATTAGCCAAAACGTACAGAACACCCATGATACAACAAACAAACTCTAACAAGTTCAACAAGAAGGACAACCCAAATGAGGATGCTTAAATTCCACCTAGAAGAAGGGCAGAAATCATGGGAGGCAGAGGGACGGATGGACCTGGGTGGGAGATGGGAAGGGGTGGGGAAAAATAGTAGGAAAAATATAGTAGAAGACAGGAGAGAAGCTCAGAGGTCCAGGAGGATGGATGGAAATATGCAACTGCCAGAGGTGGGGGTGAGGATGAGGGGGAAACCTCTAGAAAGTCCTATCCCAGACCTGAAGTGGGAGAGGCTTCCAGGACTCAATGTGGGTGACCTTAGCTGAAATGCCCAATAGTGGGAAGGTGGAACCTGATGAATCTACCTCTCGACTCAGACAGGACCCTCAGTGGAGGAATGGGGACACCAACACACCTATACATCTTTCAGCCCCAAAGTGTTCCTGTCAAATAGAAATGCAGGGGGAAAAAATGAAACAGAGACTAAAGTAATGACTGACCAGTGACTGGTCAAACCTTGGATCCATTCTATGTGTGGGCACCAATCTCTGACTATTACTGATACTATGTTGTTTGCAGACATAAACCTAGCATGGCTGTCCTCTGAGAGACTCTACCATCAACTGACTGAGACAGATGCAGACAGTCACAGCCAAGCATCAGACTGAGGTCAGGGACCCCTATGGAAGAATTATAGGGGAAGGACTGAGGGAACTGAAGGTGATGGCAACTCTATAGGAAGACCAACAATGTCAACCAACCTCAGAGACTGAGCCACCAACAAAAGAGTATACATGGGCTGGTCTGAGACATCTGGCACATATGCAGCAGAGGGCTGTATTCTCTGGCCTCACTGGGAGAAAATGTGCCTAATCCTATAGAGATGCCCCAAAGTGGGGGGATTCTTAGGAGGGTACACTCTCAGTGGCAAAGGTGACAGGAATAGGGGCAGGAACTCTGTGAGGGAGACTAGGAAGGAGGGCAACATGTGGGTAGTAAATAAAATAATAAAAAAAATGAGAAAAAAGATATTCCATAATAGTCATATTTAAATGGTATCTATCTAAAAATCCAACCCTATAGACAGTGCCAGAAGGAAAATTCCAACTTAAAGAGGTCAACTGAACCTATGAAAATACAGGAAACAAATAATCTCTCACTAGCAAAATCAAAAGATGGGAAGAACAGTCACACACCACAACCACCGCAAAGGGAAACAACAACAATGTAGTAACGGGAATCAAGAACACTTGGCCATTGATAATGCTCAATCCTTGATTTAAAACAAAAACAAAAACCATGAACAAGATAGATCTAAAAACAGTTTCTATTTTAATACGGCATCCAAGGAACACACCTTGGCATCAAGGGTAGATGTTACCTCAGATTAAAGTGTTGGAAAAGAGATTGCCTTCAAATGGACCTAAGAATTAAGCTGACGTAGCCACTTAATATCTGAAAAAAAAATAGACTTCGAACCAAAATTAATCAAAAAAGTTAGGAAAACATACTATATACTCCTCAAAGTAGAACATCCACCAAGATAACATTTCAACTTTTAGTATCTATACTCCAAACAAAACAGCACATTTTTTGTTTTGTTTTTTTGTTTTGATTTGTTTTTTTTCTGGAAACACTTCCATAACTTAAATAACATATCAACCCTTAAACACTAGCAATGGGAGACTTCAATATCCTATTCCTACCACTATATATGTCATCCAAACAAAAACTAAACGGAGAAATACTGGACCTAACAGATGTTATGAACAAAATGGACCTAACAGAAACTTATAGAACATTTAACTCAAACAAAAAAGAATTTATCTTCTTTCAGCACCTCATTAAACTATCTTTAAAATTGATCACATTTTCTGATACAAAGCATGTCTCAATAGATAAAAGCAAATTTAAATAACTTTCTACATCCTATCAGACCACTATAAATTAAAAATGGATATTCACTGAAACATCAGCAACTGAAACAAACTCATGGAACTGAACAACTTTCTACTGAATGAAAACCAGGTCAAGACACAAATAAAGAAAGAAATTAAGGACGTCTAGATTTAATGAAAATGAATATACAGCATACCCAAACTTACTGAATATAATGTTACTTGGAGGAAATTCCAAGCATTAAGTGCCTGTATGCAAAAATTGGAGAGACCTCATACTAGCAACATAAGAGCTCACCAAAACCATCTATAACAAAAAGAGTAAGCATCCCCAAGAGGAAGAGACAACAAGAAATAATCAAACTGATGCCTTAAAGGAATAAAATAGAAACTAAAAGAACAGTACAAAAAAATGAAATAAAGACTTAATTCTTTAATAAAATCAGTATGATAAACAAACTCTTATTAAAAGTAATTAAATGATATGGAGAGAATATCCAAATTAAAAAAATCAGAAACATTCTTGCTCCCTCTTTTTCTCTCTTGTTCTCTCCCTTCTTCCCCCCATTGTCCCCTCTCTCCACATTCCCCTTCCCTTTCTCTCCACAGGCTTATGGCCAGCCTCTATTCTTCTACTTGTCTACTCTCTCTCTTTTTCTCTCTCTTCTCTGCCCCCTAATATCCTCTTAACTCTCCTCCCTATGCCCTGAATAAATTCTATTCTATACTAACAAAACAAAACAAAACAAACAAAACCAGAAACAATGATAGGGACATGATAAGATACATTGAGGAAATCCAGAAAATCAATTTAAAAACCCATACTCCACACAATTGGAAAATGTGGAAGAAATGAATAATTTTCTAAATAGATATCACTTACCAATGTTACACCAAGATCAGATGAACATTATATTCAAGGCTTTTAATGCCTAGTGAAAATAAAAATATGTATTAATATCTCCCAACAATAAAATAAATATTCAGGGTGAGATGACTTTAGCACATAATTCTACCAGACTTTCACAGAAGAGTTGATATCAATATGCCTCAAATTAGTTTACAAAATATAAACACAAGCAATATTGCTTATGTGGTGAGTGAATATGCTTGACCAGGAAGTGGCACTATTAGGACATATGGTCTTTTTGAAGTAGGTTTGGCCTTGTTGAAAGAAGTGTGTGGGGTTGATCAATGAGACCCTCACCCTAACCAAATGGGGTTTGTTTTTTTGTTTTGGTTTTTTTGTTTTTTGTTTTTTTGTTTTTTTGTGTGTGTTTTTGTTGTTGTTTTTTGTTTGTTTGTTTGTTTGTTTGCTTTTGTTTTTTTTGTTTTTTGTTTTTGTTTTTGTTTTGCCCTTGGAACAAGATATTGAACTCTCAGATCCTCCTGCCCTATGCCTGGACAATGTCATGACCCCACATTGATGATAGTGGACTGAACCTCTGAACCTCTGAAGCTGTAAACCAGCCCCAATTAAATGTCTTTATAAGAGTTTTTGGGGCATGATATCTGTTTACAATAGTAAAACCCTGACTAAGATAAAAGTTGGTACCAGAGACTAGGGTATTGCTGTGATAGACCTGACCATGATTTTTGTTTGTTTCTTTGTTTCAGGAATGTGGATTTGTAGACTTTGGACTGGCTTAGTCAGGATATGGAAGTCTCATGGTTGAATGTGATTTGAATTGTGCACACCTATCCCAAGTGTTTCAGTGGAGAATTTCAGCATGTGGCCTAGAGACTGTTTTTGTGATATTTTGTTGAAGAATGTGGCTGTTTTCTGTCCTTGTCCAAAGAAGAGGCCAGAAACTAAGAAGAAAAGAGTGAGATTAATTGCACTGACAAAGGAGGTTTCAAAACAACCCAGTTTCGACTCTGTGCTGTGGCTTGGTCTCGTGAAAAATGTTTTGATGAAGCATAGCAAGCTTAAAAGAAAAATATGCAAACTATATGGTTCAATTATTAAAAGGGCATCAGAATGTAGAATGGAGTTGAATTCTATGTTCTAGGAGAGAGCAGATTAAGGATGAGGAACTTTGTGGCAAGATCTGACCCAGTTATGTTTAGGTCCAGGCATAGTAGTCTAATGATGTGGTACATATTACAAAATGGCTAAACCTTTCAATCCCACGATAGTGGCACCTGTAGGGCTGTATGGCACTGCGGGGTACTTTTATCTCAGCAGCTCATGCTACCCCCAAGTACTATCTGAGAACCTTATAACTAGTACTAGCATCTGCACCTATATGGCCACATGGCACTGCAGGGTATCTTGCACTCTCTCTAGTGCCAGAACCCATGGGGCCACATGGAAGTTGGTTCCCTTCTGACTTGCTCTATCGCTGGAACCATAGGGCTGCATGGCACTACGGAGTACTTTTATCTCAGTGTCTCCATGCTGCCATGTACTCTCAGACTCAGGCGATCCACGAGCCATTCCAGCATGGCACCTTGCCACAGTGCTTCCTAGAGTTTGTTCCAGCAGCCATGGGGCCATATGGAACTGACCATAATTTATCTCTGGTAAGTAACTCTCCCAACAGCTCTCTACTAGCTGAGAACTCTCTGGTTCCAGCTACCCATTAAAATCAAGACTCAACAAACTGCAACCCAACAATCAGATTTATAAGTTAAGTTCTCAATCCACAATATATCCACACAATGAATTCACAACCAATAGATAAAGATATAAACTGCCCATATAAACAAGATAAATTGACCTATAGAAATCTATCCCTAAGAAATATTCATAGGAACCTGTATCTATGTAGAGATACATGGCAAGGATCTTTTACGTCTGCCTCCATGTTTTACTTCTTTCTGTTTCTCCCTCCCTTCTAAAATCTCTGTTCTCACCTCCTTTCCTTCTCATCCAATGACAGGCCTCATTCTATCTGGTGACTGCCTTCACTTGCATAATGACATGAACCTACACTTCACTCTTTCTGTCTAATTAAAAAAAAAACAAAAACAAAAACAAAAAAAACAAAAAACAAAAAAACAAAAAAAACAAAAACTTCTCTCAAATGTAAGTTGACCACAACTATTATCATTTGTAATTTATAAAGTATAAAATATACCTAATACCAATTACAACATTTTTATCAGTTAAACAGAGTATTTAGTTATATAGTCCAGCTTAAGAAAGGCTTAAAATCTATGTTATGTCCTGGCTAGCTTCTATACTATCTGATTACTATCCAATTAAATATGTCTTCTCAATGTTAAGTAGCCTGGGTAGACTATGAGATTATAACTGATTTCAATCCCATCAGAAATCTGAGAGCAACCAAGATTATCCCAAAATATGAGAAGCCTAATGCGGATTCCCGAACTGAGACAGGTTAAAGAGACAATTGTCAACTTGCATGGTCCCTCATTAACAAAATGTGAGAGTAAGTCTTTAGCCTTCTGACCTAGGATCAACTAACACACTTTTGAAACGCAGAATCGTGAAGGGCTGATCATTCTGGCTCAGCAGACTACTCTGCAATGTGTCCTTTTCTGAACAGTATTTTGTCTGTAGAAGAAATAGGCAATTTCTGCCCAGTGGCAACCTAGTCACAATGTATTACCTCACCTGGAGGTGGAGATCCGATTTCTGCTTTGAATCCACCAAAGTGGAGCTGAAGGAGCAGATATGTCTCAACAAATGATAAATAACGATAAGTGTAACACTTTGTGGATTTCTGACATTTTTGAAAAACATCTAATTCTATAAGTAATCTGGACTGTTGTCCATTAATTATCATGAAAAATTATCTTGAAAGCACTCTAACAATAAACTTAGAGTCATGAATTTACTATATGGTCCTTAACACACATTTTTAATCAACTCAGATTAGTTTAATAGCAATAAAGAACTGGGTATAAGACTTTTATACTTAAATGTGTTGTATAGGCACAATGCCTATATATGAGAGTAACAGTATTAATTTTAATTTTAAATCAATAAGAAATTCATATCAAATAAAATCTAAACTTGTATCAATTAATTTCTGCAACCCCACGGGTGCCAACACTAGCATGTGATAAAACATTTAACCATTTTTTAATATTTACTACAACAGTATAAGCCTCTAATCCCACGAGATAGAGGCAAGCAGATCACTGAGGTCAAGGTCAGCCTGGGATAGAGCATGTTCCAGGTTAAAACATAAATAAATAAATAAATAAATAAATAAATAAATAAATAAATAAAGCTTAAGTCCAGATGTGGTGGTACATGCAATCCTTGCATTTAGGCATGTAGATATCTGAGTTCAAGAGCAATCTACAGAACAAGTTCTGGGACAGCCAAGATTAGCAGTAAGGTACCTGGAAAAAAGAATGCTGGCAATAAAATAAAGTGGAGGGAATGTTCCAGCCCCAGCAAGCAGCAGGACTAGGCAGCTTTGGCTATGTGGCTCTGGATAGAGTTAAAAACAATAGAAGGGACTACTGAAACAACTGGTGCTGGTTAGCTGGAGCTAAGAAATTAGTGGTGACTAAAGGGGACCAGCATCACTGAGGTGAAATCTTCTAGGAAGTGTTTTCTGAAAGCACAAAGAAGCTGTGTTCCAGAGAGAGCCAAGTTTATGCCTTATGCTGCAGCTGGACTTGGTAATGTATAAGAATCACCCAGATGGTATTAGTTGTGAGGGTGTGAAGAGATCATGGATTGCCACTTAGGCTTGGAACTGAGAGCGGCCAGAGAAGGCCATTGGTGATTGGTGGAGGTATAGCCTCAGTTGCAGTTGATGATACAGGAATGAAGGGATCATACAAAGAGGCTGAGATTTAGTTCCATGAAGAGAGCCTAAGAGAGACTATTGATAAAGCCTAGCTGCAGCAGAAGTCCCAGAACATTGGAGATTTCAGTCCCCTGGAATGACACGACAGCAGGGAAGTGGAATCAACCAGAGCCTAGAGTGCTACAGAGGGCAGAAATGAAGGGAAACGAGCCCTTTGGAGAAACTCGGAAGATTATGTGTGGATCCCAGACATTGGAAAAATAAACTGTGAAGTTGGAGTTGACTTGGAGGCCTCAGGATGCTAAAGATGTCAGAGCCATGCGACACCTGCCAAGGAAAGTAGCTAACAGGGAAGTGGAACCATCACAGGAGGAAAAAGCTTGTGGCAGTCAACAAAGATGGAAAGGATTTTCAAATCTGAAGACCACTTTGACATCAACCATGGAGATGCAGAGTTTAGAGTTTGCCTAGCTGATTTCCTATCTTGCTTTGAGGAATACAATTAAATGATGGGTTAAATCTTACAGGAGACTTTGAACTTTGGATTTTTAACGTTGCTGAAACTGTTCCAGACTATGGGGACTTTGGAAGTTGGACTAAATATATTTTAATTACGCTAACACTAGGTATGGTCCCCATAGATTGATGTGTTTGAATAAGCCTGTTGGGAGTAGGGAGTCAAATATGGTGATATGAATATGCTTGGCCCAGGTAGTGGCACTCTAAGGGGGTATGGCTTTGTTGGAGTAGGTGCAGCATTGTTAAAGGAAGTACATCACCATGGGAGTGGGTAATAAGACACTCATCCTAACCACTTGGGAGCCAGTCTTTTCCTGTTTGTCTTTGGAACAAGATATTGAACTCTCAGCTCCTTTGCCATGCCTGCCTGGACACTGCTGTGTTCCCTTCCTGATGATAATGGTCTGAACCTCTTCTCTGAACCTGTAAGCCAGTCTCAATTAAATGTTGTCCTTATAAGAATTGCCCTGATCATGGTATCTGTTCACAGAAATAAAACACAATCTAAGACAGCCCAATTCAATTTTGTGAGGCCACAGTTATTCTGATTCTCAAAACACAAAGAGGCTCAACAAAGAAAGAATTATAAACCAATTTTTCTTATGTCTATACATGTGAAAATACTCAATACAATAGCTTACAAATGAAATCCATGAATACATCACAAAGATTATCCCCCATGATCAAGTAGGTTTCAGCTCAGAGATGAACAGATGGTTCAAGATAGGAAAATCAGTAAATATAATTCACCATATAACCATAATGAAGAAAAAACTCCCACATAATCCTTTCATCAGGGGCAGAAAGGACGTCGGACAAAATCCATCACCACTTTATGATAAAAATTAGGGATAGAAAGGACATACCTAAATACAATAAAAGTATTTTCCAGCAAGCCTATAGCCAACATCAAATTAAATGGAGAAAAATTCAAAGCAATTCCACTAAAATCAGGAACAAGAAAAAGTTATCAACTCTGTCCAGATCTCTTCAATATAGTATTTTGACTTTTAGCTAGAGTAATAAGGGGATCAATGAGATATAATTAGGAAAGAAAGGAGTCAAAGTATCATTATTTGCAGATAACACGATGGTATACATACAAGACCCTAAAAATTCTACCAGGTATCTCCTATAGCTGATAAACACTTTAAGCAAAGTAGCCATTCTAATATCAAAGTGGCTAGATAGAATATTAACTAAAAAAACAAAAATTGGTAGCCATTCTATGCACAAATTACAAACAGGCTGAGAAATAAATCAGGGAAACAACACCTTTCACATTAGCCTCAAATAATATAAAATATCTTAGACTAATTCTAACTAAGTGACAGATTTGTATAATAAAATCTGTAGGAAAAGTTTTGAAGTTTCCTCAAAGTTTTGGGGAAAGAAATTAAAAAGATATGTGAAGATGGAAAGACCTCCTATGCTTATGCATTGGTATGGTTAACAGGAAAATATTCGTCCTACAAAAAGCAATCTACAAATTCAATGCCATCCCCATCAAAATCCCAATACAATACTTTACATACCTTAAAGGGCAATTCTCAACGTCACATGGAAAAATAGAAAACCCAGAAGAGCTATAAAAATCTTGCACAGTAAAACAAAAAACAAAACAACAACAAAAAAAAACAAGAAAAAACAAAAAATAAAACCTGCTGGATGTCCCATAATTCCTGATTACAACTTGTACTAAGAGCTTTAGTAATAAAAACTACATGCTATTGGCATAAGAACGGACAAGTTGATCTATGGAATTGAATTGAAGGCTCAGGTATAAATGCACACATATGGACACCTGACTTTTGCAAAAGAAGCCAGAAATACACACTGGAAAAAGAATGCATCTTCAACAAATAGTGTTGGTTAACTGTGTGTCTGCATATAGATGAATGCAAATAGATCCATATTTATTAGGCTTCATGAAACTCAAATTCAAGTGGCTCTAAGACCTCAATTTACAACCAGATACACTGAACTGGATAGAAGTGAAAGTGGTGAATAATCTTGAATGCATTAGCACATGAAACAATTTTCAGAACAGAACACTGATAGCACAGGCACTAAGATTCACACTAAATGGGACCTTATGAAACTGATATGCTTTTGTATCATCAATTGAACAAAGAAGCAACTTACATAATGGGAAAAGATTATTACCAGTACCACATCCAATATAGGACCAATATCCAAAATATATAAAGAAAAAAAAAAGAAACGATTTTTAACATCCAATTAAAAGTGAAGAACAGGTCTAAACAAAGAATTCTTGATGGGAAAATCTCATATAGACAGGAAACACTTAAGAAATGTTCAACATCCTTTGCGTTCATCAAGGAAAAGCAATCAAAACTTCTTTGAAGTTCCACCTTTTTTCAGCATTAGTATTCTTTTTATTGAAAACAGATTCTTATTTCATTCAATACATTGCAATTAGAGTTTTCCCCACCTCCATTCTATCCCCCTCCCTTCTCTACTTCCCCTCTCCCCCATAGTCTCTCTCTCTCTCTCTCTCTCTCTCTCTCTCTCTCTCTCTCTCTCTCTCCTTTCTCTTCTGAAAGGAGCAGCATCCAAATGATAAGAACCAAAAGAAACAAAACAAATATATAAGAAGACAAAGAAAAGGCCTCCATACTGAGTCTGGATAATGGTACCTAATAGGAGAAAAAGTATCGCAAGAGCAGGCCAAAGTATTAAAGGCATATACATTCCCACAGTTAGAAATTACACAGAATCAGTAAGCTTAACAATCATAACATATACACAGAGGACCTATGTAGAGCCATGCAAAACTCATGCTTACTGCTTCAGTCTATGGGAACCCATATGATTACCGGTTAGTTGACTAAGTAGGCCATGTTCTCCTGATACCCTCCATTCCCTCTGACTCCTAGAATCTTTTCTACCCATCTTCTTGAATAAGTCCCAAGCTTTAGGGGAGTGAAGAACTCCAATTGGTTGCTTTGCTCCGGATTTGTATCTTTGTGTCTCTTATCTTTCTTTGAGTATGACAGAATATCATTAAGAGTCATTTTATTTCTATTTACAGTAGCATATGTTTCCTCCCTAGATCTCTGATTTCCCAGGCAATAATCATCTTACAAATGTCAGAATAGTTAAGATCAAAACAAGGATGTGAAACATTGGGAACCCTCCTCCATTTCTTGTGTGAGTTCAATCTAGTACGACCACATGGAAATCAACATGATAGTTCCTCAGAAAACTAGGAATCAAGCTACCTCCAGAAAAAAGCTTTTACCATTCTATTGCATATACCCAAGGGATGTTCCATCATACCACAAGGACATTTGCTCAACCATGTTCATTGTGTATTTATTCATAATAGCCAGAAACTAGAAACTAATTACGTACACTTTAAAAATGACATCATGAAATTTGCAGGCAAATGGATGGAACCAGAAAATATTATCCTAAGTGAAGAAATAACTACAATAAAGAAAAACACGGTATATATTCACTTATAGGAGGCTATAAACTGTTAAGTAAATGGTAAGAAAGCCATCTATAGACTCAGGGAGGTTGCGTAAGGAAGAAGTGTCTAGAGGGGGTACAGGGATCTCCCTGGGAGGGAAAATAAGTTTATTTTCACATACAGTTTAGGGTTGAGTAGACAGAAGCATAGGGATCAGATTGAAGAGAGGATAGAATGTAGGGAGACAATGCAAGGAGACATGGCTGGAATTGGGAGTTCATTTAGGGGATGCTGTGGATGGCTAGTACAGTGGAAATTCCCCCTGCTACTTGTGAAAGTGATCAGAATGAGGCCTTTTAGTAAAGGGAAAACAACCTCAACTGGTCAGCTTATTTAGCCAGGCAAGGCTTCTAGTGGAGCGTCTGGGTTGCATTCAGTTGAGCTGTTGGCCAAGATGGAAATCCCCAAATAATCCAGGTTATTGCTGGTTCTCCACAGCAATTTTCCCCACTGCTGTGTACAACCGTCACAGAATGCATTGAACATGGAGAAAGTTAAATTGGTGTCTGCATGGAGTTTCTACCATGACTTTCAGTGTCTTTGAAGGTACTCTTCAGGCTACTAAAAGAAAAAGTAACACCAAACCCAGCCCCCCCAAACCTTTGACCTACAATGTGTCCTGCCATTCAGAATATGCTAGGGTAATATTGGCACAGAATTTGTGGGCATAGCCATCCAATATTGATTTGAATTAAGGTCCACTCCTCAAGAAAAAACTCATATGCAACATTACTTGAGTAACTAAGAACCAGAGACTGGATATCTCAGAGACCAAGGATAAAATCTCTGAAAGTAACTTGTATTCACCTCATATAATTGTCATCTCAGAGTCTTACTGCTGAATAAGCTTATTCTTTTTAGTTCTTTCTGAACACTGGCTGGCTGGTTCAATTCAGTTATTCTGGCTCAAACTCCTCTCCTGCTGACTGATTCAATCTGGCTTCTCTCAGCTTCTCATAGAGTGCTCTGGTTGGCCTCAAATTAACTCCAGCAATGTTTTTCTAATCTTTTGGCTCCTTATTTTCTGGCTCAATTGCTTCTGCTGACCTACTGACCTGCAGTGAACTGCATGAACCCACAAATGAACTCAACTTGACTGCACTGCACTCACTACACTAAACTGAACTCCTAACTGAACTCAACTGAACTTCTTCTTTTGCCTGAACTCAAGTTAACTCTCCTCTCTTTCCTCTCCTCACAGTAGTTGGGCATATCCTACTTCTGACTTTTTCTGTCAAATCATTCTGATTCATCACTTTGTCTACCCCTCAATTAGACAGCATTTTGAAACATGGCTGCTATCTTCTTCAAACCAACATTACCTACATTGTTTGGGATTATAGGTGTATATTAAGGGTATGTCTGTATTCTAGCAAAAGTGATTAAAATTACTTCACAAACTAAATACTACTAGTCTAAAACAATCAGTAAAATGACTCCTAGTGATATTCTGTTATATTCATAGTGTTGGGATTGAGGAATCATACCACAAACCACTCAGACACTGACCTTAGTTAACTAGGAATAATTTATTGCACACATACCCCAAGACTGACTGACAGATCAGGGATACAGGTCAGACTCAGGAACTGAGACTGAGACCCTGACTGTTTCCCAGGGTGAGCTTATAAAGGCAAAAACACAAAAGTTCATAGCAACCATACAAATTCATACATAGGTACAGGAAGTGCTTCTAGGCAGTTGCAGTGGTTGCTCCAGTTCAAACTTATGTAGCTAACTATACAAAGCAGTTCTACTTGAACTTTATTGTGATTGGCTCTAAAGGAAGACAAGGGTCTGGGGAATTTCCCAGAACATCAAAGCATATAACTTAACAGAATATGTGGTGAATGGTTAACTAGGGTATAAGAAAGGTCCTCTGTAACAATATAATATGGTTGGCTAGAAGCCAAACATGACAAGAGAGTCAAAATTGGAAATCTCAATCAACTCCATCCCTAAGAGCTCAGGGAATCTCATAGAAAAGGAAAAAGATTGTAAGGGAAGAGGGGACAGAGGTCACCCAAAGAACAAGGTCTACTAAATCAACTAAGCAAGTTGCATGTGAGCTCACAAAGACTGAAGCAGCAACACAGGGTCTACATGGATCAGCACCTCATCCTAGTGCATATCTATTATAGATTTTAGCCTCATATTTTTATGGGGATCCTGAAAGTGATAACCATAAAAAGCAGTGACTCTTGTGACTGTTTTTGGGACTCTCCATCTCCTGTTGGGTTGCCATATAATCTTATTATATTTAATTTTGTCATGTTTGGTTGTTATCACTCAAAAGCAAATTCTTATCTGACAGAAAGGAAGTAGATCGAGAAGGCAAGTGAGGTGAACTAAAGCTGCATTTCATAGAGGGAAGGGAAACTATAATCAGGATATATAATATGAGAAAACTCTATTTTCATTAAAACAAAAATAATAATATAATGAATAAAACTGCATTGCAAAATAATAAATTTATCATTTTAAAAACTAGAAAGAACTAAGCTTTAAAATTAACAACAAAATAAAAAAATAAACAGTAATATTTAAATGAATATTAAAAATATTGAAAATTTCTCTTTATAAAGTTACAGAATTTAATTAAGCTGGAATCCTAGACAGGTATGTAGGTAGATAGTTATTAAGATAGATACAAATGGATGATAAGGTTAAATCAGAACTCTGATAGTATACTGTAATAAGTTAAAATAATAAAGTTCTATGAATATTAATTGTAGAAAATGATAAACAAGAAATACTTGTTTTAAGAATAAAACATTGAGAGCAGCTCTCTGCTCCCAGACCCGGTGAGAGAGAGACCCAACCGCCTGGTCAGGTGGGCACTCCTGAGGCTGCAGAGCGGAAGAGACCACCAACACTGCTCACCCCTGCCCACATCCCTGGCCCAAGAGGAAACTGTATAAGGCCTCTGGGCTCCCGTGGGGGAGGGCCCAGGAGCGGCAGGACCCCTGTGCCTGAGACACCGCCGGACCCTGAAGGAAACAGACCGGATAAACAGTTCTCTGCACCCAAATCCCGTGGGAGGGAGAGCTAAACCTTCAGAGAGGCAGAAAGGCCTGGGAAACCAGAAGAGACTGCTCCCTGCACACACATCTCGGACGCCAGAGGAAAAAGCCAAAGACCATCTGGAACCCTGGTGCACTGAAGCTCCCGGAAGGGGCGGCACAGGTCTTCCTGGTTGCTGCCGCTGCAGAGAGCCCCTGGGCAGCACCCCACGAGCGAACTTGAGCCTCGGGACCACAGGTAAGACCAAATTTTCTGCTGCAAGAAAGCTGCCTGGTGAGCTTGGGACACACGGAAGCAGAATTTCTCTAGAACCGGGCACGTTCTGTGTTTACCGGAAGTCCCACACCCGCGGATCCCGGCCCGCAGCAGCTCTCTGCTCCCAGACCCGGTGAGAGAGAGACCCAACCGCCTGGTCAGGTGGGCACTCCTGAGGCTGCAGAGCGGAAGAGACCACCAACACTGCTCACCCCTGCCCACATCCCTGGCCCAAGAGGAAACTGTATAAGGCCTCTGGGCTCCCGTGGGGGAGGGCCCAGGAGCGGCAGGACCCCTGTGCCTGAGACACCGCCGGACCCTGAAGGAAACAGACCGGATAAACAGTTCTCTGCACCCAAATCCCGTGGGAGGGAGAGCTAAACCTTCAGAGAGGCAGACAGGCCTGGGAAACCAGAAGAGACTGCTCCCTGCACACACATCTCGGACGCCAGAGGAAAAAGCCAAAGACCATCTGGAACCCTGGTGCACTGAAGCTCCCGGAAGGGGCGGCACAGGTCTTCCTGGTTGCTGCCGCTGCAGAGAGCCCCTGGACAGCACCCCACGAGCAAACCTGAGCCTCGGGACCACAGGTAAGACCAAATTTTCTGCTGCAAGAAAGCTGCCTGGTGAACTCAAGACACAGGCCCACAGGAACAGCTGAAGACCTGTAGAGAGGAAAAACTACACACCCGAAAGCAGAACACTCTGTCCCCATAACTGACTGAAAGAGAGGAAAACAGGTCTACAGCACTCCTGACACACAGGCTTATAGGACAGTCTAGCCACTGTCAGAAATAGCAGAACAAAGTAACAATAGAGATAATCTGATGGCGAGAGGCAAGCGCAGGAACCCAAGCAACAGAAACCAAGACTACATGCCATCATCGGAGCCCAATTCTCCCACCAAAACAAACATGGAATATCCAAACACACCAGAAAAGCAAGATCTAGTTTCAAAATCATATTTGATCATGATGCTGGAGGACTTCAGGAAAGACCTGAACACACTTAGGGAAGCACAGGAAAACATTAATAAACAAGTAAAAGCCTACAGAGAGGAATCGCAAAAATCCCTGAAAGAATTCCAGGAAAACACAATCAAACAGTTGAAGGAATTAAAAATGGAAATAGAAGCAATCAAGAAAGAACACATGGAAACAACCCTGGATATAGAAAACCAAAAGAAGAGACAAGGAGCTGTAGATACAAGCTTCACCAACAGAATACAAGAGATGGAAGAGAGAATCTCAGGAGCAGAAGATTCCATAGAAATCATTGACTCAACTGTCAAAGATAATGTAAAGCGGAAAAAGCTACTGGTCCAAAACATACAGGAAATCCAGGACTCAATGAGAAGATCAAACCTAAGGATAATAGGTATAGAAGAGAGTGAAGACTCCCAGCTCAAAGGACCAGTAAATATCTTCAACAAAATCATAGAAGAAAACTTCCCTAACCTAAAAAAAGAGATACCCATAGACATACAGGAAGCCTACAGAACTCCAAATAGATTGGACCAGAAAAGAAACACCTCCCGTCACATAATTGTCAAAACACCAAACGCACAAAATAAAGAAAGAATATTAAAAGCAGTAAGGGAAAAAGGTCAAGTAACATATAAAGGGAGACCTATCAGAATCACACCAGACTTCTCGCCAGAAACTATGAAGGCCAGAAGATCCTGGACTGATGTTATACAGACCCTAAGAGAACACAAATGCCAGCCCAGATTACTGTATCCAGCAAAACTCTCAATTAACTTTGATGGAGAAACCAAGATATTCCATGACAAAACCAAATTTACACAATATCTTTCTACAAATCCAGCACTACAAAGGATAATAAATGGTAAAGCCCAACATAAGGAGGCAAGCTATACCCTAGAAGAAGCAAGAAACTAATCGTCTTGGCAACAAAACAAAGAGAATGAAAGCACACAAACATAACCTCACATCAAATATGAATATAACGGGAAGCAATAATCACTATTCCTTAATATCTCTCAATATCAATGGCCTCAACTCCCCAATAAAAAGACATAGATTAACAAACTGGATACGCAACGAGGACCCTGCATTCTGCTGCCTACAGGAAACACACCTCAGAGACAAAGACAGACACTACCTCAGAGTGAAAGGCTGGAAAACAACTTTCCAAGCAAATGGTCAGAAGAAGCAAGCTGGAGTAGCCATTCTAATATCAAATAAAATCAATTTCCAACTAAATGTCATCAAAAAAGATAAGGAAGGACACTTCATATTCATCAAAGGAAAAATCAACCAAGATGAACTCTCAATCCTAAATATCTATGCCCCAAATACAAGGGCACCTACATACGTAAAAGAAACCTTACTAAAGCTCAAAACACACATTGCACCTCACACAATAATAGTGGGAGATTTCAACACCCCACTCTCATCAATGGACAGATCATGGAAACAGAAATTAAACAGTGATGTAGACAGACTAAGAGAAGTCATGAGCCAAATGGACTTAACGGATATTTATAGAACATTCTATCCTAAAGCAAAAGGATATACCTTCTTCTCAGCTCCTCATGGTACTTTCTCCAAAATTGACCATATAATTGGTCAAAAAACGGGCCTCAACAGGTACAGAAAGATAGAAATAATCCCATGCGTGCTATCGGACCACCACGGCCTAAAACTGGTCTTCAATAACAATAAGGGAAGAATGCCCACATATACGTGGAAATTGAACAATGCTCTACTCAATGATAACCTGGTCAAGGAAGAAATAAAGAAAGAAATTAAAAACTTTTTAGAATTTAATGAAAATGAAGATACAACATACTCAAACTTATGGGACACAATGAAAGCTGTGCTAAGAGGAAAACTCATAGCGCTGAGTGCCGGCAGAAAGAAACAGGAAAGAGCATATGTCAGCAGCTTGACAGCACACCTAAAAGCTCTAGAACAAAAAGAAGCAAATACACCCAGGAGGAGTAGAAGGCAGGAAATAATCAAACTCAGAGCTGAAATCAACCAAGTAGAAACAAAAAGGACCATAGAAAGAATCAACAGAACCAAAAGTTGGTTCTTTGAGAAAATCAACAAGATAGATAAACCCTTAGCCAGACTAACGAGAGGACACAGAGAGTGTGTCCAAATTAACAAAATCAGAAATGAAAAGGGAGACATAACTACAGATTCGGAGGAAATTCAAAAAATCATCAGATCTTACTATAAAAACCTATATTCAACAAAATTTGAAAATCTTCAGGAAATGGACAATTTCCTAGACAGATACCAGGTATCGAAGTTAAATCAGGAACAGATAAACCAGTTAAACAACCCCATAACTCCTAAGGAAATAGAAGCAGTCATTAAAGGTCTCCCAACCAAAAAGAGCCCAGGTCCAGACGGGTTTAGTGCAGAATTCTATCAAACCTTCATAGAAGACCTCATACCAATATTATCCAAACTATTCCACAAAATTGAAACAGATGGAGCCCTACCGAATTCCTTCTATGAAGCCACAATTACTCTTATACCTAAACCACACAAAGACACAACAAAGAAAGAGAACTTCAGACCAATTTCCCTTATGAATATCGACGCAAAAATACTCAATAAAATTCTGGCAAACCGAATTCAAGAGCACATCAAAACAATCATCCACCATGATCAAGTAGGCTTCATCCCAGGCATGCAGGGATGGTTTAATATACGGAAAACCATCAACGTGATCCATTATATAAACAAACTGAAAGAACAGAACCACATGATCATTTCATTAGATGCTGAGAAAGCATTTGACAAAATTCAACACCCCTTCATGATAAAAGTCCTGGAAAGAATAGGAATTCAAGGCCCATACCTAAACATAGTAAAAGCCATATACAGCAAACCAGTTGCTAACATTAAACTAAATGGAGAGAAACTTGAAGCAATCCCACTAAAATCAGGGACTAGACAAGGCTGCCCACTCTCTCCCTACTTATTCAATATAGTTCTTGAAGTTCTAGCCAGAGCAATCAGACAACAAAAGGAGATCAAAGGGATACAGATCGGAAAAGAAGAGGTCAAAATATCACTATTTGCAGATGACATGATAGTATATTTAAGTGATCCCAAAAGTTCCACCAGAGAACTACTAAAGCTGATAAACAACTTCAGCAAAGTGGCTGGGTATAAAATTAACTCAAATAAATCAGTTGCCTTCCTCTATACAAAAGAGAAACAAGCCGAGAAAGAAATTAGGGAAACGACACCCTTCATAATAGACCCAAATAATATAAAGTACCTCGGTGTGACTTTAACCAAGCAAGTAAAAGATCTGTACAATAAGAACTTCAAGACACTGAGGAAAGAAATTGAAGAAGACCTCAGAAGATGGAAAGATCTCCCATGCTCATGGATTGGCAGGATTAATATGGTAAAAATGGCCATTTTACCAAAAGCAATCTACAGATTCAATGCAATCCCCATCAAAATACCAATCCAATTCTTCAAAGAGTTAGACAGAACAATTTGCAAATTCATCTGGAATAACAAAAAACCCAGGATAGCTAAAGCTATCCTCAACAATAAAAGGACTTCAGGGGGAATCACTATCCCTGAACTCAAGCAGTATTACAGAGCAATAGTGATAAAAACTGCATGGTATTGGTACAGAGACAGACAGATAGACCAATGGAATAGAATTGAAGACCCAGAAATGAACCCACATACCTATGGTCACTTGATTTTTGACAAAGGAGCCAAAACCATCCAATGGAAAAAAGATAGTATTTTCAGCAAATGGTGCTGGTTCAACTGGAGGGCAACATGGAGAAGAATGCAGATCGATCCATCCTTATCACCCTGTACAAAGCTTAAGTCCAAGTGGATCAAGGACCTCCACATCAAACCAGACACACTCAAACTAATAGAAGAAAAACTAGGGAAGCATCTGGAACACATGGGCACTGGAAAAAATTTCCTGAACAAAACACCAATGGCTTATGCTCTAAGATCAAGAATCGACAAATGGGATCTCATAAAACTGCAAAGCTTCTGTAAGGCAAAGGACACTGTGGTTAGGACAAAACGGCAACCAACAGATTGGGAAAAGATCTTTACCAATCCTACAACAGATAGAGGCCTTATTTCCAAAATATACAAAGAACTCAAGAAGTTAGACCGCAGGGAAACAAATAACCCTATTAAAAAATGGGGTTCAGAGCTAAACAAAGAATTCACAGCTGAGGAATGCCGAATGGCTGAGAAACACCTAAAGAAATGTTCAACATCTTTAGTCATAAGGGAAATGCAAATCAAAACAACCCTGAGATTTCACCTCACACCAGTGCGATTGGCTAAGATCAAAAACTCAGGTGACAGCAGATGCTGGCGAGGATGTGGAGAAAGAGGAACACTCCTCCATTGTTGGTGGGATTGCAGACTGGTAAAACCATTCTGGAAATCAGTCTGGAGGTTCCTCAGAAAATTGGACATTGAACTGCCTGATGATCCAGCTATACCTCTCTTGGGCATATACCCAAAAGATGCCTCAACATATAAAAGAGACACGTGCTCCACTATGTTCATCGCAGCCTTATTTATAATAGCCAGAAGCTGGAAAGAACCCAGATGCCCTTCAACAGAGGAATGGATACAGAAAATGTGGTACATCTACACAATGGAATATTACTCAGCTATCAAAAACAACGAGTTTATGAAATTCGTAGGCAAATGGTTGGAACTGGAAAATATCATCCTGAGTGAGCTAACCCAATCACAGAAAGACATACATGGTATGCACTCATTGATAAGTGGCTATTAGCCCAAATGCTTGAATTACCCTAGATCCCTAGAACAAACGAAACTCAAGACGGATGATCAAAATGTGAATGCTTCACTCCTTCTTTAAATGAGGAAAAAGAATACCCTTGGCAGGGAAGGGAGAGGCAAAGATTAAAACAGAGACTGAAGGAACACCCATTCAGAGCCTGCCCCACATGTGGCCCATACATATACAGCCACCCAATTAGACAAGATGGATGAAGCAAAGAAGTGCAGACCGACAGGAGCCGGATGTAGATCGCTCCTGAGAGACACAGCCAGAATACAGCAAATATAGAGGCGAATGCCAGCAGCAAACCACTGAACTGAGAATAGGTCCCCTATTGAAGGAATCAGAGAAAGAACTGGAAGAGCTTGAAGGGGCTCGAGACCCCAAAAGTACAACAATGCCAAGCAACCAGAGCTTCCAGGGACTAAGCCACTACCTAAAGACTATACATGGACTGACCCTGGACTCTGACCCCATAGGTAGCAATGAATATCCTAGTAAGAGCACCAGTGGAAGGGGAAGCCCTGGGTCCTGCTAAGACTGAACCCACAGTGAACTAGTCTATGGGGGGAGGGCGGCAATGGGGGGAGGGTTGGGAGGGGAACACCCATAAGGAAGGGGAGGGGGGAGCGGGATGTTTGCCCGGAAACCGGGAAAGGGAATAACACTCGAAATGTATATAAGAAATACTCAAGTTAATAAAAAAAAAAAAAAAAACAAGTAAATGGATAGAAAAAAAAAAACTAACAATCACTATTAATCATCAGGGTGGTGAATGTCTTTCTCCTCACCTATACCTGTCCCAACAGCCTCTGGAGGTGAGCCATGTGTTTTTGAATTATTTTGATTTTCTGGAAATGTACAGATGTTTTCTGGGAAAAAAAATGTCACAGGAAAAGTTGAAAGTCGCACTGTGGTGTTGCTTCTTACTGTTCACGAACATTTTGTCTCCCATGGTATAGCTGGTTCCTCAGGGTTGAATGTATCTAACACCAGTTGTGATGGCCCTTGCAAGACCTTTAGGACAGAGCAGGCCTAATAATAACCCCTTTGAGGGCTTTGAGGAGGTTTACAAGACTCAGGAAGCTCTTGATATCCTCATTAAGTGTTGACTAGATTTTCACGAGACCCCTTCTGGAGATTACAGTGGGAGTCTTCCATGGTGTAGCTGCCGGTAAGATACCCGGAGGACTTTCCAGTTGTGTTGCTGCCTTTGAGTCATTTATGTTCCTGTTAAGTAAACCCAATAAACTCATTTGTTTCCCAAAAAAAAAAAAAAAAAAGAATAAAACATTGAAATACCACAACTGACACTGTATAAAGTTACATCTTGTATACCATGAAAGGGTACAACCTTTTCCACCCAGTGGTCACAGCAAGAAGGCACAAGGCTTTCAATCAGCATCATTGTACCAAATCTGCAATTCCTGACAGCATCAGTTTCTCTATATGTGTAAACGAATCTCTATTTGGGTTTATTCAGATGTTCAACCCTGAAGACTCTAAGATATTACAATCTATTTGACTGCACTACAAAATGTGGCCATTTCATATTACCAGACTTTAAATAGTATCATTTTAAATTGAATTTATTTTAACTGACAAAAACCACATTTAACATAAATTTATTAGTTAATGGGCCCCTTATCTATAAATGAACACATTATGTCTTTATTAAATCATAGAAAATTGCATTATCAAACTGATTATTTTATTGTTAAAGCTTCTAGCTGTAATACACACACACACACACACACACACACACACACACACACACACACACACACACGTACATAATGTGACCCAACAATGTTGTAACACTCAGGCATCAGTTCAGAACTTTTCCTAATCGGCATCCCTTCCTTATCCTCTTACATGCCTGTTCTCCATGAGTTCCTGCTAAATTCAGTTCAATGCCCACCTTTTCTATGATCAACACTTTATGTTCATTACACGAGTGAGAGCTTGCAGTATGTAGATTTCTGTGTCTGGTTCATTTAATTTCACCTAACAATCTCTAGTTTCATCCACATTGCTTCAGAACAGAATGAATTTCATTCTATGTTACATTTTAAATAAAAGTTTCAATTGATAGACATATTGTTTGCTTCCATGCCTTAGTTCTTGTAATGTGTCCTGCAAAACAAAACAAAAGTTGGACAGGGTGCAAAGGTCTCTTTGATAGCAGTTAAATAACTGGAATGAGACTGAACATATATGTAAATTCTGTTTTGAAAACCTACATACCACTTTCTATATACTGTACTAATTGCATTCGCAGTTTTGATTTCTCCACAGGCCCATCACATGAAAACTTTTCTTTGTATTTTTTAAAAAACCCATCCTTATCACATGGATTATCACATTATGCTTTTCATTTGCATATCCTTGGGGATTACTGACTTTTAGCAGGTTTTTGTTCTTTTCATATATTTTTTGAGTATCTTTATGCCATATTATTCTTGGGGAGAGAAGAGAACTGGTCTATATTTCAGTGAAAGTGTTTAGGACTATACAAGCAGAAAGAAACAGGGAGTTGGGAGCAGGAATAAGATAAGAAATATTGAACAGACACTGGGTTAAGAGTCTCTGATTCCAGAATTAGACAAAAAAATCTATTCTCATTGGTCAGTTTAAAACTCTAACACTGAGCAAGCTCCTTTAACTTATTTTTACAGGAAATGAAATTATTTTTTGCTGTATGGTAGGTGTGAGTGTTCTAATTCCTATTGTTTATCTTTCTCACACTTACTATCAAGTGAGTTATTCAATGGATTATTTCTTGTCTGTCTTTCTGAACTAATACAAATAAGGTCCTAAGTTCTGAAATTATATTTGAATTCTCTATTGAATTGCTTGTGACTGTCTGAAACAGTCCATGGTCAAGTTGCTCTATCAGTTATGGGCTGGTGTATAAGAGAATTGGCATCATAAGGAAATGAAAGAATATAAATCTAAGAGCATAATGCCATGCACAGTTCAGACACTTAAGGATCAGAGAAATTGAGGCAGACAAGGATTCAAATTCTGGCAGTTGCAGTAATTAACAGTATGAATTTGCACTCCCTTAGTTGTCAAATGGGTAGGAAAGCTGATTCAGAAAGAAACCCATCATTAACTGTGTCCTCAAGGTGAGGTATGTAAGTGGGTTAAATAATGTCTGGTAAAAACTGAACACACAGCAACAATTTAAATATTTCAGAAAGACCTGACAAATGAGAACTGAAATTATATTGAGGCAAGCCTTTGATAGACAAACTGACCAATATGAAAGTCTATTGCCACCAGAGGCAATATGGGTACAAGTTTTCCACTGATGCTAGTATAACTATAGGACATGTAAGAAAAACTCAAGATGTCTTAGGGATAAGCTCATAGGAAACTGATGCTTTAGGGCTTAGCGAGACATGGTCTTTATTCCTAAATGCATATGAAAATTCCCAAAGGGGACTTCCACATATCAAAATGATCATCTCTCACCCAGAGGCATTTTCATAAAACACGATGATACAGAATACACTACATTACTCTTTGTTTTTTATTTATACACAGAATACATTACATAAATCTTTGTTTTTTTTATTTTTATTCAGTCTCACAGTATGTTGTATTTAAGAAGTGAGATATCACAACATGAAAACTAGATTACCCTTAGCCATAGAGTCTTAAGGGGTAGACTCAGCCACATGCTCAGTCTGGTTACAGCTATTCATCCCAAAGTATATGTTCATCCTACTTTCCTCTGTTAGATGCTTGCAGTGATATTTTAAGAAAGCTCATGGAAGAATTATAAGCTTGCTAAACTGGCAATATTTACACAAAATACCAAACTAAAAAGTATAAAAATATTTTTAAATTCACTAAAGTGCTGAGATAGATTACACTGGATAATTTGACCTTTACATTTTATGAAAATAACAAAATTGTATTATATTTATTTTACCTTACTCTCTACTATATTTTCCTCAGGAGACATAAGAATAATAATGAAAAATTAGAAAAACCACTTCCACAGATTTGTCTCTACTTTATATAGCATACAAACATCCCGTAAATATTTAAGATGTTCTCATGAATTCAAAATTAATAATCTGTTAAAATATAAAAGAAATTTACCAAGAGTTTAACGTTTTAAATGTCAGAGTTTGCCTCAGGAGATTACTTGACTATTCCAGTTGCTTGTAGTTTTCAAACACTACTGCCCTGCCCAGAAAAGGCGGTACTACCAGCCCATTTCCAGTTTCCATTTCTACCTGCCTTTAGCTCCGAAAAGAGACCACTCTATCAGCTCCTTCCTGAGACTCTTGAATTTGCAAATAATACACACACACACACACACACACACACACACACACAATTCCTTTATGATTTGCCTTCTATGCACAAATGCTGGGTGCAGGTATCTTCTGCCTGAAAAAGCTGGCCTTTACCAATTTATTATCTCCATCTTTTGACCTGCCCTAAACTTAGTGGCTAGTCCATCCTAGTGCCTGCCAAAAACCCTTGGCCACCTGTCTGTAGGAAAGGCCTCATGCCTTAGCTCTATTACCATCCCTGCTCCCCAGGCCTTGTGTAATTGCTGAGTTCTTCCTCCAAAGCATGGCAGACCAAACCTCTCCTTCCCTGTATTTCCTCTTCTTCCTGGGATCAGGAAATCCTGCCTGTATCTTCCACCCAACAATTGGTCCTCCAGTTTTCTTTTCTGACAAATCAAGAACCAATTTGTGAACCAGGCCTTAGTATCTGAAACTTCCCTCAACATATTCCTAGGATCAGATGAAAGGAACGGTATATTATGTATGTTTTTGTTAGAAAGAATTGTTGATACCAATACTTATAGAATATGTGAAATGATGAAACAATTGGACAAATACAGTCAACTCTTGACTGTGGTCCAATGACAGTCTCAAGTGATTGCATGTTATGTTCTGCAATTAACTGTGTATACCAGAGTTTTCAATCAGAGTAAGTGTGCTGGTGTTTTCACACAAGTCTTTAATCTTGCCTAGCTCCTAGCCTAAAGAAAGCATGAAATCAGAGCAGGTAGCTCTATCAAAGGCAGACCTTGGAGACTAGGAGTAGAAAGCTAGCTGGATCACTCAGAGCAACTGGAGAAAGATCTGCCTTATTAGAAGAGAGCTACTTGAACTATTTACAACTTTTATAGATTGCTGAATGTGGTTATGAACACTAATTCTGCAACCACAAAACAACTAGGACTGGGATAAATCAAAACTGTCTTTTCTGAGTCCCAAAAGGATGGGAAAAATCATTAAGAGCACAATATTCATTTATGAAAGAAATAGAACAAAACCTTGGGCACAGAATGACATGCAAGAGACAAATCAATGTTAAATAAATGCTGGGAAAAGAGGGGAAAATTAATAAAGGAACTATATTCTCTCCATGTTTAAGATGCAGAATTAGTCCTTACAAAACACCTTGGGTTGCTAGAGTAGATATCCCCATATGAAGTTCAGTTTCTTCAAAGGACTACAGAGCATGATGATGCATGTAAACATAGCTTCTGCTGAAAGACTGAGACATCAATTATCTTGCTTCACAAATTATGAGGAGCTGCTCCCACTGAAAGGGAGCCAATGAAGCTAACTTGTTCACAGTTGTCCACTCTCCTGGAGAGAGTAGAGAAGTGACTCATTGATGGGATTTTACTAACATAACAGACCATGATGTTTATTGAAAGTGGAGGGCAACACTGAAGGCCTGCTTTATGACTATGACTAACTCCCTATGAGAACGGTTGAAGCTAGTACTTAAACTGTAGCCCAATTCAACCTCTCTACTGCTCCATCTCAAATAATCTCTATATCATTTATTCACCATTGTTATCAATCACATTCCACAATGAAACTTCTGCTTAGAAATTTTCAGGCCCAAGTCCACTTCCTACAGCCTTTTCAGGAGACTTGGGGACAGAGACAGAATTAGTCTGAAGGAAGAAATTCTGCAGTAATTTTTAAAAGCATGACCACTGATTGGTTGAGTATGCTCCAAAACTTAACAATAGATAGACTGTTGATAAACTTACCATGGTAGATAACCCCAATTGTTAGTATTCCTCTGTGACAAACTGAGATGGAAATCCAGCAAATAAATAACCTCTGTCATTGTCATATCCCAAAGACTTGAATGACACAGCAGGATATTAAGTATCTTTAACAATTTTAAATTTGATGTTAGTCACAGGTGGTTTCTCAAACATTAAAGATAGACCTTGCCCAAATCAAAGAAGCAAACAAAACCTACAAAAGAAGGGACAATAGCATATTATATTGACAGTGTATAAGCTCCCATAGTCTACAATCTGAAACAACATCCATTTGAACTATCTAGGCGAGCAGATGTGGTCTGTTCTTTACTATTAAAGACTACTTCTTACCTCATTGCTGGAGCCCTCCAAGCCAATCAATGCTTCCCATTCAAAATCTTGCTCCACGCCCTAGTGACTTGTTTAATAATGAAAATTTAAAAGCTGAAAATAAAAAAAAACTGTTAAAGAGCTAGGACAGAAAGAAAAACAATGCATGCCAAGCAAGACATATGATATAGATATCATGTGTCAATATGAGTCCTGTGGAAGGGTGGACTTTTCCTCCTGAGGATGGAGGAGCAGAGAGAATGGAATACAATTTCATAAGAGAGAGTTGGATAGAAGAAGTTGAATGAGAGATGTGAAACCTACAGGCAAGAATATGCTTTTTTGCATTCTGTAGGCTTGGTACAATGGTAGGAGATATGTTGAAAGAACCAGGCTTGCTAGCAGATAGGGTCATATTAGATAATTGTGGAATCATCAAAAGAAGGAGGGACATAATTATCTTAGTGAGTGGAGAAAGGAAACTTGGTATCCAGAAGTATCTGAGTTGAAAGTCATTATGGAAATTAACATTTAGGAGCAAGGGGGATGCATCATCAGCAAAGCCATTATTAGAGATTGGTACACACCAGTGCTTCTCAATCAGATAGAATTTGACACTCTGGCACTTTACAAGTATAAAATTTTTTAAAAGATTTTTTGGCATTGATAATTTAGAAATCATGTACTCAACTAATAAGCCACAGGCAAAGATGCTGTAAAATAGACAATTTGTTAGAGCAAAACGTGTTTGGCTCAGAAAGGCAATAGCGGCGAAGTTGAGAGTATGTGACCTATATAGACAAAAAAAAATCAAGAGACTGAGAGGAAATGCTGTTCATTATAAAATATTCTGTCTCATATTAAGCTTGTTTTCAGATCAGATATTCTGGATACATAGTAGTCTTACAATCCTTCTGCATAATACATGGTAATAGTCTCTTTGTCCTTCTCCAATGAGTCTCATGGCTGTTTATTTCTGTTATATACCAGCTAAACCATTTTTTTAAAGAATGTGAATGACAGACTTGAGTAGACACTAGTCCTTGAGGATAAGAAGTTATTTTATTTGTTTTGCTGTTTTCTTATTTGCTTATTAATATTGCCACCCATAAAATGATGTACATGGATTTCAGGTTACAAATGAAATTTGACCAAAGTTCTGCTTAATACAGATTCACAAAGTCCATATAAGTGTCCCAAGACCATTTATCGTTTACAAAATTCATGATGTAGTGGACATTTATATTAATTGTCAAAATTTTCATATTAGTTTACTACTTGTTGTTTGCATGTGGCATGCCCTCCACAAATTCATGTATCCCAATAGTAGGCAAAAGTTGGTCTTAGTTTGTAGTGGCATTTGGGGGATTTTGCTGTTGTTGTTGTTGTTGTTGTTGTTTTGTTGTTGTTGTTTTGTTGTTGTTGTTTTGTTGTTGTTGTTTTGTTTTAATTTTAGGAAACCAGACCTCCTAATTAGGCCTTATTTCAGTCAACTCTAACTCTCTATCTATCTATCTATATATCTATCTATCTATCTATCTATCTATCTATCTATCTATCTCTTTCTCTTTCTTTGCTTTTTCTGGTATAAGATGTGAACAGTTGACATCACTTCCAACTATGCAATAGCATATATTTAAAATGACTAAAAACTCAGAGGAAATGCCAGATATTAGTATTTTTTATCTCCGAAAAGAAACTCTGCAAATATGTATTATACATCCTGACCATGTTTATAAATAAATACACTTCACACAAGCACAAGCTTAGATCAATAGGATAACTACCTTTTTTTATACCAGGCCAGTCAGAAAAGAAAAGTACAGAACCCAGGAATTGAGAAAAGTCAAATCCTAAAAGAGAGTAGCCAGTATTATTAAACCCCAGTTGACCCTTAAGTACCTTATTTAAGAAACTCAAAGCAACTTAGTTAAAAAAGAAAAATGGGAACTGAGAACAGATGCCTTAACTAAAAGAGATTGTTTATAGCCCAGCAAGAAAATCACCTGTTGTTGCAAATGAACAAATATTTATTAGAGAAAACTAAGTAAGGGCTAATGAACAGACATAACATTCCTTTTTATGCCCTTGATACATCCCAAAATTACCAATTTCCATTTTTTAACAAATTATAAATGTGATGTAAGCTAATTAATTTAGGTTCCTAAAGAGGCAGCTTTGGGAACTAAGTGAAAAGGATTTAATCTCATCACTGAATATAGAACTATCATCAGAAGAATGGGAAAATCCAATATAGAAGAAACACATATAAAGGTATGAAAATTCAAGAATTAAAATAAAATAAAATAAAAACCCCAAATTAAAATATACTGAATGGGGGTTGGGGATTTAGCTCAGTGGTAGAGCTCTTGCCTAGCAAACGCAAGGCCCTGGGTTTGGTCCCCAGCTCTGAAAAAAAGAACCAAAAAAATATATATATACTGAATGAATTTAACAGCTAAATTTATCCATCCTCAATTCCCAACAATGGAAAGTATCCAAGATGAAGAATAGTGAAGAATAGCAGGAGAAACAGCAGCAGCAGCAGCAACAACAAAACAACAATGACAGCAACAATCAACAAAAAGAGTTATAACTGAGATGCCTGAAAAATATCAAACTGTAAAACACACGTGTATTGAAATGCAAGAGAAACAGATTAAAAGAAAACATTGAAAAGAAATAACAATTAACTTCCTAAATTTTACAAAAGCCAGATACATAGATTTTAATTTGGGAGCTGAGCACCACTATATATACATATATATATATATATATATATATATATATATATATATATATATATATATATATATGGAGAGAGAGAGTGAGAGAGAGAGTGAGAGAGAGAGAGAGTGAGAGAGAGAGAGAAACAGAGACAGAGACAGAGACAGAGAGATTTTCTATACAGAGGTATAATATAAATCAAATTATTGAAAACTGATGAAAAAGGACAAATACTGAAAGCACACAGAATAATGATGAGATATTATATAGGGAAGATGGAAGCATTTCTAGAGCACTTGCCATTAGGGTCACTTCACTAAGTAACAAAAATGCCCTCTCTACAGAGGATCAGCATCACTAAACAATCTGTTGAGGGTCCAATTGAGAAATATAAATTAGCTCCTCTCTTTGATCTAGGACCTCTGCCTTCTCCTTCCCTTGGTTATTGGCACTGCTGGTTCTCAAGCTTTCAGATTTTGGTTTAATTTTGTAAATTAAACCAGAGTGTGCCTTGCAAGTCAGATTGCAAATGACTTCTTACCTCAGTATTATCATAAGTCCATTCTCATGTGTTCTGTTCATCTGCATAACCCTTAAAAATATATTTCCTACACTAAACTATAAATTCATAGAAGCAATGTAAACCTCATCCTTTACTACTTTTTATCTTATGTATGTGAGTATTTTGCTCAAAAATGTATAAATGAAAAGAATGTGTGCAGTACTTGGTGAGAACAGAATTAAGTACTAGAACCCTCGTGGCTGGAATTCTAGATGGTTATAAATAATCATTTGAGTGCTGGGAACTGAACCCTATTTCTGGGCAAGAGCAGCAGATGTTCTTAACCATTCGAACATCTCTCCATTCACAACAGTACTTTTAAAGAGACAGTCTAGTTTTAAATTGATGTGAAAAAAATATACTTAGAGTCCTTTATGTGTGGAGGAATTCTAATCTAGCAACAAGGCTGAACTGGCAAGAAATCATATCCAAAGACCTTCTAAATCTATGTGATCAAGCTGTAATGACACACTAGAAACCACTAATCTCTCTGGCATTCCCTTAGTATATACCTTTAATCCCAAACAATGTAATCTATGAGGGGCAGACAAAGTGATGCATCAGAGAAAGGTTTGACAGAATGAGTCAGTGCTAGGATATGCCCAACTTTCAGAAGAAGAAAAGAGAGGATATATCAGAGCAGTGCAGAGAGAGTGCAAGGCAGTCAGTAGTTTTGTTGAGTTGAATTTGTGAGTTCAGTTCAGTTAGTACACCTCATGCAGTCCAGGTCAGCAAAGACAGTTAAATACAGAGAATAAGAGCCATAAAGTTGTAACAAATTTCTAAAATTAGTTTGAGACCAACCAGAGCAATTCAATGAGAAGCCAAGCAAAGCCAGATTTAATCAGGCAGCTTTGAGAGGAGTTTGAGATAGAACAGCTGAATTGAATGAGACAGTCAGAGCTCAGAGAGAACTACAGGGAGCTTATTCAGCAGTAAGCCTCTGAAATCACAATTACATGTGGCAAACAAATGTTACATTTACATTTAGGTATATGCTCAAGAGTAGTAGATCAATCTTGAGGTAGATCAATTCCCAGCTTCCTGAGGAATTGCCACACTGATCTTTGTATTCACTATGCAAATTTATACCCAATAATAAATGAGTGATCCCTTACTTTGTATCCTGGACAACATAATCTGTCCCTTATTTTATTGATCTACAATATTATAACTAGTATAAGATGGCATTTGCTTTTTATTTTACTGACGACTAAGCATGTTAATTCTTTTGGGACCATAAAAAGATTTTCTGCAATAATGAGGATTAAAAGAATTAAAAAGTGGCTTTTCATTTTATTGATGACTATTAAAGTTAATGTTCTTGGGGGAGGTACAATAAAGAAATTTTATATAATATTGAAGATTATTATAATAAAACAGTGGTGAGGTGGACTTGGGACTCATCTCTCCTATGTATGAACACCATCTCCCTTCCAGTCTGCACTTGGATTGGGCAGATCAGTCTGTCTTCCACCCTCTCTTAACACCACAAAGTCTCTAGGGCTTCCAGGAGATCTGCTGCAATGCAATGACACAGGAGGCAGGTTCCAGACAGAGACACCCAGGCCCACTAACACCAGAGATAACAAGATGGCAAGAGGCAAGCACAAGATCATGAGCAACAGAAGCCTATATTTGACACTATCAAAACCCAGTTGTCCCACCACAGTGAAAAAGCATAATGCTGACCTAAAATCCCTTCTCATGAAGATAATGGAGATCTTTAAGGAGGAGATAAATAATTCACTAAATGAAATACAGGAAATCATGTTTAAACCAGTAGACGCCCTTAAAGTCAAAACAAATAAATCTCTGAAAAAAAATACAGGAAAACACAATCAAACAGGTGAGGAGTTGACCAAAGCAGTTCAAAACCTAAAAATGGAAGTGGAACACTAAAGAAATCACTAATAGAGGCAACTCTGGAAATGGAACACCTCAGAAAGAGGTCAGAAGCTACAGATGAAAGCATCAACAACAGAATACAAGACACACAAGAAAGAATCTTAGGCATAGAAGATATGGCATACAAGATACCATAGGAGTTAATGACAAAACAGTCCAAGAAAATACAAAGCATATTAAACTTCTAACCCAAAACATTCAGGAAATCCAGGACACAATGAAAAGGCCAAATCTAAGAACAAGAGGAATAGAAGAAAGTGAAGATTTCCGGCTCAAAGGGCCAGAAAACGTATTCAACAAAATCATAGAAGAAAACTTCCTCAACCTAAAGAAAGGGATGGCCATACATATACAAGAAGCCTATAGAACACCAAATAGTTTGGAACAGAACAGACAATCCTCTCACTACATAATAATCAAAACACTCAATTCACAGAACAAAAAAGAATATTAAAAGCTGCAAGAGAAAAAGGTCAAATCACATATAAAGGTGAACCTTTATACCAGACATCTCAACAGAGACAGTAAAAGCCAGAAGAGCCTAGACAGAGGCCATGAAAACCATAAGAGAACAAAGATACCAGCCCAGGCTACTATACCCAGTAAAACTCTCAATCAACATAAATGGAGAAACCAAAATATTCCATGACAAAATCAAATTTTAATGATATTTATCTACTAATCCAGTGCTACAGAGAATTCTAAAAGAAAAATTTCAACACACGGAGAATATCTACACCAAAGAAAAAAACAAGACATTAATCATCTTACAACATACCCAAAAGGAAAGAATGACACATACATAAACACCAACACCAATATAACAGGAACTAACAATCATCTGTCTTTAATATCTCTCAACATCAATGGACTCAATTTCCCAATAAAAAGACATGTTAAGAGACTGGACACTCAAGCAGGATCAAAATTTTTGCTACATTCAAGAAACACACCTCAATAACAAAAACAGACAATACCTCACAGTAAAAGACTGGAAAAAAGATTTCCCAGCAAATGGGAGTTTCCATTATAGTATCCAATAAAATAGCCAAAATTTATCAAACAAGATAAGAAAAAAACACTTTATATTCATCAAAGGAAAAATCCATCAAGATGAAATCTCAATTCTGAAAATCTATGCCCCAAATGGAAGGGAACCTACATTCATTTAAAAAAAAACTTTACTAAAGCTCAACACAGATTTAACCTCACACAATAATAGTGTGAGGATTCAACATCCAACTCTAAACAATGGGTAGGTCATTGAAATAGTAACTAAACAGAGACACAGTGAAGCTATGAAGGTATGAACCAAGTAGATTTAACAGATACATACAGAACATTTTGTCCTAAAACAAAAGAATATACCTTCCTTTCAGCACCTGACAAGATCTTCTCCAAATTGACCTTATAACTGGTTACAAAACAAGCCTCAACCTATACAAGAAGATTGAAATAATCCCATGTGTCCTATCAGAATACTAAGGCTAGACAATAAAAACAAGAGAAAGCCCACATACATGTTGAGACAGAACAACTCTCTATGCAATAACTTGGTCAGGGAAGAAATATTTTCTAGAATAAAAACAAACAAACAAAAAAAAACAAAGACACAGCATATCCAAACTTATGGGACACAATTAAACCACTGTTAAGAGGAAAACTCATAGTACTAAGTGCTCTGGCAAAGAAATTGGAGAGATCCTACACTAGCAACATAACAGCACACTTGAAAGCCCTAGAACAAAAGAGAGTAAATACACCCAAGAGGAGTACAATAGTAGGAAGAGATCAAACTCAGGGTAGCAATCACCCAATTATAAACAAAGAGAATAATACAAAGAATCAACAAAACCGAGAGCTGGTTCTTTGAGAAAATCAAAAAGATAGACAAATCCTTAGCCAAACTAACTAATGGGCACAGAGACAGTATCCAAATTAACAAAATCAAAAATGAAAAGGGAGACAACAACAGAAACAGGAAATTCAAAAACTCATTAGATTTTTACTACATAAGCCTTTACTCAACAAAATTGAAAAATCTAGATGAAATGGATGAGGGTATTTTTCTTTTGAGAGATCATCTCTTTATTAGAATAAAATGCTTTTGCCAAAATTATGGAGAATCATATTTATAATATTAAATTTTCTGCAATATATTTCAGCAACATAAATTTGTCATTGGTCTCTGCCTACCTTCATATTTTCTGCATTGAATGAAGACAGGGAGCATCCCCTTCAGCTATTCTTATGTGAATGTAAAATAGAAAAGGTAAGCTGCAAACATCATTCAGATACAGTTCATTTACATCTGCAGCATCACACTATCAATTTGATTCCAGTATCCCTGTTCTGCATCGAATTCCTTTCAGATATCCTACTATGGACAGAGGATGTTAGCAGACATCTTTCCTATTTAAAATTTTCTTCCATATCCTTTATTTTTATTACCCAGAAAACACACACACACACACACACACACACACACACACACACACAACACACACACACGCACACGCACAATCATATTTTAAAATATTTGACATTCTCATACATTTATATAACAAATTTAAGTAGCTTTTTCCCTCATTCCTCTCTCACACCTCCTCTCCATATTCCTCTGGAGGCTTTCTTCTCAACAAGTTTCTCTAGTGTAGTCTGTGGAATTTAATTAGGTTCTTGCCAGGGGGGGGGGTGTTGTATTTATGTTGCATCATTGAAAAAATGAACTAACATCTCATGTGTATATCTGTCCATCTTTACTATTTCATAGGAGTCTTTGTACAGATGTATATACAAGAAGATTGCTTTTCTGGAGGCTTTTTAAAGTAGTTATTTGTAAAAGTAACTTCTATTCGCCTGATGTAATTGTCTTCTCTGAGGGTTGCTGCCTCTGTCTGCTAACCAAGCCTAGTCCTGGAAGCTTCAAACCTACTTTTAATCTTATCTAGGCCTAAAATGTTTTCTGCCCCTGACACTTAATACTGAATAAGCTCTTCCTTGCTAGCTCTTTCTGAATTCTTATTGGCTGGCCAGCTCAGCTGTTCTAGCAGCATACACTTCCTGGTACAAAGACCACCACACATATACAGCAAACGACTGCCTGGTCTGGCTTCAGTGAGAGAAGATGCACCTGAACCCTGAGCAACTTGAGACCTTAGGGAGTGGAGAAGCCTGGCAGGGGATATCCTCTTAGAGATAGTGAGGAGGAAAAATGGGAAAAGGAACTGTGGGATGGTGGACCAGGAGGGGAGCAAGGAAAGGACTGTTAAAAAAAGTACAAGAATAAAAATAAATAAATAAACAAACAAACAAATAAATGTCAACCATGCATAAATGTTGCAGCATATCTGACCATATTCGGAACCTCAAGACTGTATTATTTTCTTAAATACCTTGTTTCTAGTTTTACTGTGCCTCTGTCCTTAGTACAAACCTTTAATCCCAAGTAATGAAGGTAAAGTTAATTTGTAGAAGAAATCACCCATGTTTGAAAGTGAAGTCTAATTGCGTGTGCAGACAAAATGATGAATCAGAATAGGATATACTCAACTCTCAGAACAAGAAAGGGGTGAAGGGGGCTACTTAAGAGAAACAGCACAAAGAGAAATAGGAGGAAGAATTTTTACAAGGACAGTTGTACAGAGGCATGTTGCAGAGAGAAAGAGCATGCTAGTCACAGGTAAAGACAGAATAAGACTGAGAATGAGGAAGATCTAGAAGACTAGAATATATTGCCAGAGTTAAAGCTTTGAAGTTAAGCAGATCAAAAGCTAAGAGGCCAAGAGAGAAGCCAGTTTGAATCAATGTAGAAATGGATGACATTTTAGACAGATACCACACACCAAAGTTAAATCAAAGTTGGATAGCATGTAAACTCTCTAAAGAGTCCCATATCAGCTAAGGAAATAGAAGAAACCTCCCAACTGAAAGAAGCCAAGGGCCAGAAGGCTTTAGTGCAGAATTCTACAAAATCTTCAAAGAAGAACTAATATTAGTACTCTTCAAACTATTGCATACAATAGAAACAGAAGCAACATGACCTAATTCATTCTATAAAGTCACAGTTACTCTGATACCTAAACCACACAAAGATCCAACAAAGAAAGTGAACTACATACTAGTTTTCTTAATGATTAATGCAAAAATACTCAATAAATTTCTGGCAACCCAATCCAAGAATACATCACCACCATCATTCACCATGATCAAGTAGATACCTTCACAGGGATACAGTATGGTTCAATATATGAAAGCCCATTAAATTTCAAAGAATATAATTCATAGAATTATTAGCTATATGTTAAAAGTATTGAGGAAATGAGGGATCAAAGGACTTACCTAAACTTGATTAAAGCAATATATAGCAAATGATAAGCCAATATCAAATTAAATGGAGAGGTAATGGAAGCAATCCCACTAAAATCAGGAACAAGACAAGGCTGCCCACTCTCTCAATATCTATTCAACATAGTACTCAAAGTTCTAGACAAATCAATTAGACAATAAAAGGAGATCAAGGAGATACAAATTGGAAAAGAAGTCAAGGAATCACTATTTGCAAATGGTATGATAGTGTACACAAGAGACCCCAAAAATCTACCAGAGAATGTTTACAACTAGTAAACAACTTTATCAAAGGAGGTAGATATAGAATTAACTCAAACAAATCAGTAACCTTCCTTTATACAAATGACAAACAGCCTGAGAATGAAATTAGGTAAACAACACCCTTCGCAATAGTGGCAAATAGTATAAAATATCTTAGTGTAAGTCTTACCAAACAAGTGAAAAATCTGTACGACAAGAACTTCAAATCCCTGAAAGATGAAATCAATGAACACTTTAGAAGATGGAAAGATTTCCCATGCTCATTGGTAGGATTAACATACTAAAAATGGCCATCCTACTAAAAGCAATCTACAGGTTCAATGTAATCCCCATCAAGATTACAACACAGTTCTTCATAGACATAGAAAGAGCAATTCTAAATTTCATATGGAAAAACAAAAAACCCAGAATAGCAAAAACGATTCTTAACAATAAAAGAAATTCTAGGATAAAGCGAAAGACAATTGGATCAGTGAAATAGAATTAGAGATGAAGCCATAAACCTACCAACATATAGACACTTGATCTTCTTCAAAGAAGCTAAAAATAAAGTGGAAAAGAGAAGCATCTTCAATAAATGGTGCTAGTCCAACTGGAAGTCAGTATGTAGAAAACCTATGATAGATCCATATTTATCACCTTGCACAAAGCTCAAGTCCAATTGGATTAAGGATCTCTGCATAAAACTAGAGACATTGAATTGAATAGTAGTGGGAAAAGGCCTAGAACACATTGACACAGAGGAAAATTTCCTAAACAGAACTACAACGGCTCAGGCTCAAAGATCAACAATTTTGTGAAACTGAAAGCTTTTGTAAGGCAAAAGACACAGTCAACAACAAATCAGCAACCTACAAATTGGAAAAAAATCTTTGCAAACCCCACATCCAATACAGGACTAATATCCAAAATATATAAAGAACTCAAGAAGCTAACCTCCAAAAAAAAAAGAAAAGAAAAGAAAAGAAAAACAAAAGAAAGGAAAAACAAAACAGAACAAAACAACCCAGTTAAAAAGTGGGGCACAGAGCAAAACAGAGAATTCTGAACTGAGTAATCTCAAATGGCAGAGAAGCACCTAAAGAAAGGTTTAACATCCTTAGTCATCATGGAAATGCTAATCAAACTGACCCTGAGATTGCATCTCACACCAATCAGAATGGATAAGATCAAAAACTCAGGTAACAGCAGATGCTGGTAAGGATATAGAGAATGAGGAACACTACTCCATTGCTGGTGGTAATACAAGCTAGTACAACCACTTTGGAAATCAATCTGATAGTTCCAGAAAATTGGAAATAATTTTACATGAAGACCCAGCTATACCAAAAGACTAACACAATTTTGGGCATATACCCAAAAGATCCTCCAACATACAAAGAAACATGCTCCACTATGTTTATAGTAGCTTTATTTATAATAGCCAGGAGCTGGAAATAACCCAGATGTCCCTCAAAGGAAGAGTGGACACAGAAAATATGGTACATTTACACAGTGGAATACTACTCAGCTATTAAAAGTGACTATTTCATAAGTTTTTCAGTCAAGTGGATGGAACTAGAAAATATCATTCCAAGTGAGGTACCCAGACCCAAAAGGACATACATGGTGTGTACTCACTGATAAATGGATATTAGCCAAAACTCTCAGAATATCTATGATACAACTCACAGACCATATGAAGTTTAACAAGAAGAAAGGCCAAAGTGTGGATGCTTCAATCCCATTTAGAAGGGGAAACAAAATAATCATGGGAGGTAGATGGAAGGAGGGTCCTGAATGGAAGAGTTGAGGGGGAGGGAAATGGGAGTGTGTCAGATTCAGATATGGGAAGAGAAAGAGATAAGGCCAGAAGGCCAGGAGAATTAATAGAAATATATAGCAGTGGGGGTGGGGTGGGGTGGAGGAACAGGGGAACAACTAGAAAGTCCCAGAATCCAGGGATACAGGAGGGTTCCAAGACCCAATGGGGGTGACATTAGCCAAAATAACCAACAGAAATTGTTCCTGTCTAAAGGAAATGTAGGGACACAAAATGGAACACAGACTGAAGGAAAGGCCATCCAGAGACTGCCCCATCTTGTGATCTATCCCATCCACAGACACCAACCCCAACACTACTGCAGATGCCAAGAAGTGGCTGCAAACAGGAATCTACTATGGCTGCCCTCTGAGAGGTTCTGCCACCACCTCACTAAGACAGATGAAGATACTCACAGCTAACCATTGAACTGAGCTGATTCCAGGGACCCTAATTGAAAAGATAAGAAAGGACTGGGATCTGAAGAGGTTTGCAACCCAATAGGAAGAACAACAGTATCAACTAACTGGACCCCTCAGAGCTCCAAGGAACTAAACTACCAAACAAAGAGTATACATATGTGGGTCCATGACTCCTGCTACATATGTAGCAGAGGATGACCTTATCTGGCATGAGTAGGAGGGGAGATGCATGGTCCTGTGGAGATTTGTTTTCCCAGTAAAGAGGGATGCTAGAAGGTTGTGGCAAGAGTGGATGGATAGGTGGAGGAGTACCTTCCTAGAGACAAAGTGGAGGGGAGATGGGATGGGGACTTGTGGAGGGGAGACCAGAAAGGAGGATAACATTTGAAATGTATATAAATAAGTCAATAAAATACACATAAAATGAATAAAAGAGTAACAAAACAATACCAAAGCTCCTAATAAAAGTGCACTGTGATATAAAATATTGCCTTGTCACTCAGGAGTCCTTCTCTGGTTGATGGGATCCGAGTGCTTTCCTCACGTGATAGTTATGTAGCAGATGAACAATAAAATTTTCAAATTCAATATTAAAGCCATAATATCAGATTTGACACATCATCCTGGAGTTTAAACAATTAATCTTTGATACTGTATTTCTACTACATCTGCTCTCAGAAGAGTAACACAATTTTCAGTTTCTTCATTGTTGACCTTGGTGGCCATGATAATACCATTCAGTGTCCTCTGGAAATTTTATCTCAGTTTCTTATGTCCACTCCTGAGCTGCCCATTGTTGTTCATATGCAGGTAGCTTTTCTTTCTCTGTCTTGGAGGAGTGCCAGTTAAAAGACCTTGAGAGGCTTTTCTGGTGTTTCCTGACAGCCTCAGTACCAGCTACAATGAGGACATTTCAGTAGACTGCAGCCCCTGGTCTTTACTGAGGACTTCTCAGACACTTGTTTCCTCTCTTGAGGATTCTCTATTTAGATCTGTACTCTTATTTTTAAATTAGATTCTTTGTTGTCTTGATATTCAGCTTTTTTTTTTTTTTTGGTTCTTTTTTTTTTCAGAGCTGGGGACCGAACCCAGGGCCTTGCGCTTCCTAGGTAAGCGCTCTACCACTGAGCTAAATCCCCAGCCCCGCAGCTTTTTAATTTTATACATTTTAAATATTAGCCCTATAACAGATGTATAGTTGATAAAAGTACTTTTCTATTGCATAGCCTGGCAGATTGTCTGAGTGATGGAATCCTGTGCAATACAGAGATTTTTCAGTATTGTGAAATCCTAGTTGTGTTGTTTTTAGTGCCTGTGCTATCGGAGTTCTGTTCAGAAAGCCTTCTCCTGGGCCAATGAACTCAAGGCTATTTTCCACTTTTTCTTATATCAGTTCAGTATATCCAGTTTTATACTAAGATATTTGATATGTTTGGAGTTGAGTTTTGTGTAGATTAAAATCTCTTTGGATTCTTCTATAATCACACATTCAGTTTAACTAGCACCATAGTTAGACGCTGCTATCTTTTTTATTTTCAAAAGCATTTACTAGCTTCTTTATCAAAACTCGGGTGCCCAAAGGTGTGTGAATTTTGTCTGGATCTTGAATCAATTCCAATGATTAATGTGTCTGTTTTATTCCAAAATCATGCTGGATTGAGTACTATAGCTCTGGAGTACAGTTTGAGGTCAGAGATGGTAACTACCTCCAGCAATTCTTTTATTATTAAAGATTGTAGAGCCACCCTACTACACAGAGGCTTGTTCAACCATGTCCCTTGCTGCTTTACTCATAATAGCAAGAAATTGCAAACAGACTAAACGTCATCAATGGATCAATAGAGACTATGTAGTAAATTTATGCAACTACTCAGCTGTAACAAAACTTAAATCTTGAAAATTACAGAAAAATAAATGGATGGGGCTTGAAGAAAATCCTGAGTGAGGCAACACAGACCAAAGCGATGACTATGGTACGTATTCATTTATATGTGGATGTTAACCATTAAGCCTTCAATATGCAGGGTAAGTCCATATCACCACAGAGGTTGGGTACAGAATAAGGGACTTTGAGGACATTTTCTGAACCTAGGGAGGAGAAAGAGAATATGCCATTATAGATGGAAGGGTGGTACTAGAACAAGAGGATCAAACAGGGAGGGAGAGAGAACATTAGATATGTTACCTAAATGAAATCCATATATTACAGGGGAGATAAAGCCCCAGTTGGACATATGTAGTTGGCAGTCAAAGAGTCTAATATTGGGAATGAGTTACATCTAACCATTATTTTGGCTGAAGGGGCCCCCTGGAAACCTCCGAACACTGCGGGTCATTGACAAGGCTATTTATTGATTGTTCTTGACAAAGTAATAGCAAGGCCTTATTGCTTAGGAAACACCTACATAACTCATGGAGCATCGAGAAGATGATGTTGATGCCTATACAGAACCTTCACCCCTAGTCACAAGTGTTCAGGATACCAAAATGGACTTTGCATGCTATCAAGGGAGACAGCTGAACACAACTCAACTAAAACTCTTTGATCTACAATTGTGTCTTAACTCAGAATGCAGTAGTCAAATAGCACAGCCATTGTAGGTGTAATCAACCACTCTGAATTTAAGGCATATTCCATGAGATAAGATGATCTCTAACATTGCTTCGGTGTCCAACAACCTGACACTTGTATAGGTAAGAACCTAAGGGAAAACCTAAAGGAATGTAGCAACAAAACATGCCTATTGACATTCTACTGTACCCAAAGATTATCAGTGTCTTGCCAAGGAATCATTAGAAAATATTCCTCTTGTAGCAAATGGAAATAAATACAGAGAAGCATAGCTGACTAATGTGTAGAGAGTGGAAAAACGTAGATTATCCAGTCCTAAATGAGATATATCCATCAATCCCTTTCCCTCTCAACTCAGAGAACCCTGGGGAAGAGAAGGATGAAAGATCATGAGAGCTTTAGGGGATAAAAAAGAAGCTCCAAAGAAACAAGGCCGTCTAAACACAGAAACTGATGCACGTATGAACTCACAGAGCCTGTGGCAGCATGCAAAGGGCCTGTACAAGACTGGCCTGGGGTAGAAGTAGGCACAAGTCCACATTCCTAACCCAGAAGCTATCTCCAGTTGATAACCAGTCAGAAATGAAGCAAAAACTATTTTTCTTCAGTGGTATATCAATGAGTATACAAACCACTCTTAAGACAAGGCCCCATGCCCATGGCCAACATAAAACAAACACTATGGTATGTTTGGGTAATTTTTACTGTTCTTGTTGTTCTTGTTTTTGTTCTTGTTGTTGTTTTGTGCATTTGATTGTCTTATAATACTTTGTATAGGCTCTTCTTCCTCTTCTTCCTCTCCCTCTTTCTCCTACTCTTCCTCCTCATTCTCCTATTCCTTTTCTTCTTCTCCTCCTCACCCTTCAGGTCTTCTTTTTAATTGTTGTTTCTGATTTCGTGTCTTTTAAGGGGGTTCTCTGTAGTTAACAATGTCTGGCTTTGCATCTCTGGATACTCCATTTTTTTTAATAATCAGGTTTGCTTGTTTTTATTTTGTCTTATGGCATGATTTTTTAAAAATATTCATATTTATTTTCTAATGAAAGAGAACAAGTGAAGATGTGGGGATGGGTGAGTTAAGGATGATATAGGAGTTTTGGAAGGGAACTGTAATCAGAATATGTTCTGTGAAAAAATATTGTCAATAAAATGGCAGTTTGTAAGTGAATTGAAAAACATTTAGAGAAAACTCAATGTTATCTCATTTTGTAACTATAGTAAAAGGGTCAGACATAGAAAATGGATTTAGTCCGATGAAAATAGAATTCAGGTATCTTCACTCCTATGATTTATTAGTTCCTACAAAAATGGCAAGGGTTCTTGATGGGCAAGCTAGTATTTTTAACAAAGGGTACAGAAATTACTGGGCATCTATATAAAAATGTGAACTGCTAAGAGAGTGCAGAAAATTAAGTTAAAATGCATTATAGATTTCATCAGGTTGATTTATTAAAAGAAGAAATCGAGTGAACTTCTTCATAATATATGCCTGCTGAGACCTTCCTGATTACAAAGAGCATTAATTCAGTATCAAAAGGAAACAAAGTAACAAGCCCCAATACACTTCACAAAACCACCAAGAGACTTAGAACAAACATAAGACAGCAAATGTCAATTAGATACAATAAGCACAGCTACAGAGAAAACTAGTGGACTGAAATTGAGTACTAAAGAAATTAGCAGGCATACAGGACAGAGATAAAGACAGCCAGAACAAGAAAGGAGGCTTAAGTGCTTTGAAATATATAATTATAAAGTTTAAAAACAGTCAGTCACAGACCATGGTGATAGAAATAAGAAATGAGAGGATTGGCATTATTAGACATGATGGATAAGACACCACAGAATTAAACTTATAACTATAAACCATATGTTATGTAAACATAAAAACTTAAAGACATTCTAACTAAACTACAAATAACAAGTAGATTAAATCACACACAATATAAATGAAAGTCCCAGATATATGAATGGCACCTGGACTATCCAAAGCACTGAGAGGAAAGAAGCATTACTCAGAACCACCACACAACTATTGTGAGAGCAAATAGTTGGTTAGATGCAATTAATATGCTCCTGTTCTTATTGCTGCTTTCTCATTGGTTTAAAGATTAATTCCTACCCTTTTCTAATTCTATCAACCTTAACCAACCTCATAAAAAATTCTGCTAATATTTCCCACCTCAGCATAGCAAATAACATAATTAATATTGGGTAACTATTTTTTTCTATTTTCTTTCATTTCACACAGTATAAAACCATTCCACAACTTGATCAATTTGTAAGGAAGATAAATTTCTCACTGTGTAGGATGCTAGCAGTCTAAGATCAAGGTGTTTTTACTCTGGTGTGGGCTTCTCCCTTCTTTCAATTGTAGCTTCGATGTTGTGTGTTTTAGGAGAGACAGTGGCTGTGTCATTACATGACAGGGCGATGGGAGAATAGTGTCCCTTTGTAAACCTCTCATAACAGCATTAATTCACTTATAAGGATGGAGACTTTGCAATCTAAGTCCCTCCAGAAAGGCTTTGCCCCTCAGCATATTACATGAGAGATTAAGTGGTCAACATATTTATTTTAAAGACACATGCATGCTCTAGTAAAGGGTCTCATCTCCATAGTGCACAATGCCATTCCTACAAAACACTGAGTATTATGCTGAGAACTGTAATACAGTACAGTTATTCCTTCATATATTGTCATCTATTTCTCAACTTACATCTCCTATTTCTTTCTTTTCAAATAACTCTCAAACCCAGACTGGTCTTGTACTAAGAACTATGACTTTGGGAGTAAATATAGTTGCAGTTTTGCCACCACTGGTTTTCGTCATTCCATAAAGTGTTGCTTTCAGGATTTAGAAGCAGAAATAGCCCAAACTTATGTTCCAGTAATATCTATATACAACAAAACTTAACATGTCCTTGTCTCTCCTTCATAGGCAAGAAGTAAAACCTTTATACCCAAGGGAGTTACTTTAATTACCATCACCACATGCTCATAAATTTAGCAGACAAAGACATAACAGGCTTTCACTAATTCTGTTTTTAAAAAGATTCACTTGAATATCTGTTCTATGCATGTTTACCACATGTGCACCAGATGTACATTGAGGCCACCATAGGGCACAAATCACCTGGAATTGGAGTTGCAGATGGTCATGGCTACTAATGTGGGTTCTGGAAACCAAACCCAGATCCTCTGTAAGAGCAACACCTGTTTTTAAAAACTGAGCCATCTCTCCATCTTAAGCAATCAATAACTCTTAAAAGTTGGAACAAACTCGGACATTTTCTTAATACATTTTTGGTTTGACTATTCTTCCAAAGACTACCTAAAAGAGATTGGTAAAACCAATCTCTGAGTTACAGCTTAAAATTAATCAATATGCTATTTTCCATGATGAATACTTTCATAAGTTTTCCTCATAAACAAAATGTGACTTAACAGGGAAAAGTGAAATCATTTGGGTCTAAATTAAACAGCAAGTCTTATATCACTCTCAAACCTAAATGGAATTTAATATGTGCCTGCAATGGGTGGTTATGTCAGGAAGTCCATGTGTAAAATTGATGGCAGTTTTCCCAGCAGAAAAAAAATAAGACATTTTCAGTTTTGGCAAGATTCTTCCATTTTCTCATTTAGATTCATCATATCCATCATGGGGAAATAATGAACCATACCAAACAAAAAGATAACATCAAATGTATCTGTGAATTTTAAACATGAGAAACACTTGCAAACTGAAGAAATAACTGACTTCTCAGATATCACTTCAAGAGAGTCAAATGTAGACACACGTGGATAAAATGGTGATTGATAGATGATACAGACAGATAGACTGACAGATAGACAGACAGACAGACAGACAGACAGACAGACAGGGAGAGAGAGAGAGAGAGAGAGAGAGAGAGAGAGAGAAAGTGACTTTGGAACCACCCAGAACTTGATGTGCAACTGAAGTGACAAAGTTCTAGCAACAAATGGTTTGAAATTTTTCTGCCACCAAATCAAATATTGATGTTTTAAGATGAAATGCATTATCATGGCATTGAGATATATTAATTCCAGAGTCCTTTATCCAACTAAAAAAATCTACTTCATGAAAGCTGTATAATCCATAATTTTAATCAATGCTACCTACAGTTTACAAAATATGGATGGAATTACAGTCCTAACCCCTGCCAATGTCCCCAAATATGTCTTTGTACAGAATAATACAATTCTATATTATTCCCATTGATGTTACCCAAGTTATAAGATGTCTATATTAGTATGGGTGATGGTTTGAATAAAAATGGCCTCCATAGGCTCATATCTTTGAATGCTTCTTAACTAGGGAATAGACTGTTTGGAAGGAATAGAAGTATTTGTTGGAGGGATTCTGTCACTTGTAGTGGGCTTTGAAGTTTCAAAACTCATGCCAGAGCCATCCCCCGTCTCTCCCTCCTTCCCTCCCTCCCCTCTCTCTCTCTCTGTCTGTGTGTGTACATGTGTGTCTCTTTCTATCACTCTCTGTCTCTCTCTCACTGTCTCTTTCTGCCTCTGTTTCTCTGTTCTTGGCTGCCTGCAGATTGTGATGTAGAGCTCTCACCTACTTCTCCATCACCTTATCTGCCTGTGTGCCATCAAACTCCTCACCAAGATGATAATGGATTAGTACTCTGAAACAGTAAGCAACCCACAAGTAAATATTTTTTTTAAGAATTGTCTTGGTCATGGTGACCCTTCACAGCAAGAGAACAGTGGCCGAGACAACCTGTTTGTTCATTTACTCCTTCAACACTATCTCTTTATTCATTGTAATACTGAATTGTACTAAGTCCTAAAAGCAAAGAAATAAATGTTCTTATACTTATGTGTTCAAATTCTACTGGAAAATTTAGAGAAAGTAACAATCATACTCCAAAGTTTCATTAACATAAATATTAAATCATGATGACCTATTTCCAGTTGATTTTTCAATTTTCCAACTCTGGAACCCCTATCATTGTATTGGCTTTTATATTCATAGAGAAAACAATGAGCAAATCTAATATAATAGTAATTATAATAAAAAGATTTTGTCAACATTTTCTGTGCTAATTTATCAAAGTAATTTAGCATTTATTTAGCTCTTAATACATCATTACCTTATAACATTTCCTGATGCCTGAAGGCACTTCATTTCACCAATATCTCTGTCAAGGAATAAACTCAATCAAAGTATTCCGAAGGCTAGCCTAACCCATTGTTATTGTACTTCCTTGAAGTTAAAATTTCTTTTTTTACTAATCATTTTATTCGTTTACATCACTTCACAAACTCCCCAACCCATCCCCCCTCTCTCCCATCCCCTTTGCCTCTCTGAGGGTGTTTCTCCATCCACTCACCCACTCCCACCTCTTCCCCCTAACATCCCCCTTCTTTGGGGCATTAAACCTCTCTCCCTTCCCATTGATGTTGGATAAAGCCATCCTCTGAATACATGTGTATCTGGAGTCATGGCTCCCTCCATGTATACTCTTTGGTTGGTGGTTTATGCCCTGGGAGCTCTCAGTGATCCAGATAGTTAATATTATTCTTCCTATGGAGTTGCAATCCTCTTCAGCTCCTTTAGTCCTTCCCCTAATTCTTCCATTGGGTCCCCGAGGCTCAGTCCAGTGGTTGGCTGTATCTGCATCTGTATTGGTCAGGTATTGGTAAAACCTCTCAGGGAACAGACATATCATGATCCTGTCATCAAGCACTTCTTGGCATCAGCAACAGTGTGGGGGTTGGTGGCTGCAGATGGAGTGGATCCCTACGTGGGATGGTCTCTAGATGGCCTTTCCTTCAGTCTTTGTTTAACTTTTGTCCCTGTCTTTTCTTTGGAAAAGAACATTTCTGGGTTAAAAATTTTGAGATGCGTGGGTTGCCCTATCCCTCAACTCTGGGTCATGTCTATTTACCATAGGTGGTCACTATAAGATATATCTCCCATTCTGGGGGTACTGCAGCTAGAGTTATCACCATTGAGTCCTGGGAGCCTTTCATTTCCCTGGAGTCTGCGACTTTCTAGTGGCTACTCAAAGTTCCCCATCTTCCACTGCTACACGTTTCTATTCAATTTCCTGACCCACTGTACTTCTCTCCTGTCCCTTCATATACCTGTTCCTGGTCCTCATTATTTACTACCCCTCCTGTCTCTCTCCCAGGTGCTTCCCTCTCTTTACCTCCTCTGATAATTTTGTTTCCCATTCTATTGAGAATTGAAGCGTCAACACTTTGATCTTTTTACTTAAGTTCCAGAAAACTCCAACAGCTGATAAACAAATTTAGCAAGGTGACTGGATATAAAATAAACTCTAACAAATTAGCAGCCTTCCTCTACTCAAAGAATAAACAAGCTAAGAAAGAAATTAGGGACATAACATCCCTCACAAGAGTCACGAATAATATAAAACACCTTGGTGTGATACCTAATCAAGCAAGTGAAATATCTGTATGACAAGAACTTGAAGTCTCTAAAAAAAATTTTAAGAAGACCTCAAAAGATGGAAAGATCTCCCATGCAATGGATCAGCAGGGTTAACATAGATAATTGGTCATCTTATCAAAAGCAATATACACCTTCAACACAAGCCAAATCAAAATAACAATTCAATTCTTCACAGAGATATAAAGAACAATTCTTCAATTCATCTGGAATAACAAAAAACCCAAGATAGTCAAAGAACAACTGATCATAGTTGTGTGGGTTCACTTCTGGGTCTTCAGTTCTATTCCATTCATCTACCTGCCTGTCTGTGTACCAAACATACAGTTTTTATTATTATTTCTCCTTAATACAGCTGGAGGTAAGAGATGCTGATTGTGCCAGAAATATTTTTATTTTTGAGAATATTTTCCACTATCCTTGGTTTTTTTGTTATTCCAAATGAATTTGCAAATTGTTTCATCTAACTCTATAAAGAATTGAGAGGAAATTTTGATGGGGATTGCATTGAATCTGTAGATTGCTTTTGGCAAGATGGCCATTTTTACTATATTAATCCTGCCAATCCATGAGCATTGGAGGTCTTTCCATCTTCTGAGACCTTCAATTTCCTTATTCAGAGACTTTAAGTTATTGTCATACAGATCTTTCACTTGCTTAGTCAGTGTCACACTAAGGTATTAAAAATTATTTGTGACTTTTGTAAAGGGTGTCATTTCCTTAATTTCTTTTTCTGCCTGTATATCCTTTGAGTAGAGGGAGGCTAATGATTGGTTTAAGTTAATTTTATATCCAGCCACTATGCTAAAGTTGTTTAACAGGTTTAAGAGTTCTCTGGTGGAACTTATGGGGTCACTTAAGTATGCTATCATATCATCTGCAAATAGTGATATTTTTTACTTCTTCCTTTCTAATTTGTATCCCATTGACCTCCTTTTGTTGTCTAATTGCTCTGACTAAGACTTCAAGCACTATATTCAATAGGTAGGGAAAGAGTGGGCAGCCTTGTCTAGTCCCTGATTTTAATGGGATTGCTTCAAGTTACTCTCCATTTAGTATGATGTTGGCTACTAGTTTTGCTGTATATTGCTTTTATTATGTTTAGGTATGGGTCTTGAATTCATGATCTTTCAAAGACTTTTACCATTAAGAAGTGTTAAATTTTGTTTAATGCTTCTTCAGTATCTAATGCAATGATCATGTGGTTTTCCCCCTCCTTTGGGTTTGTTTATATAGTGGGTTATGTTGATAAATTTCTATACATTGAACCATTCCTGCATCCCTGGGATGAAACCTATTTGAGTATGATGGATGATCATTTTGATGTGTTCTTGGATTCAGTTTGACAGAATTTTATTGAGTATTTTTGCAGCCATATTCATAAGGGAAATTGGTCTGAAGTTCTCTTTATTTGTTGAGTGATTGTGCAGTTTGGGTATCAGCATAACTGTGCCTTCATAGAACGAATTGTGTCGTGTTCCTTCTGTTTTTATTTTGTGGGATAGTTTGAAGAGTATTCGTATTAGTTCTTCTTTTTAAGGTCTAGTAGAATTCTGCACTAAACCTATCTGTTCCTTGGCTTTTTATGGTTGGGAGACTTTTAATGACTGTTTCTATTTCTTTAGAGGTTAAGGGGCTGTTTTGGTAGTTTATTTGATCCTGATTTAATTTTGGTACCTGGTACATGTCTAGAAAATTATCCACTAATCCAGATTTTCCAGTTTGGTTGAATATAGGCTTTTGTAATAGGATCTGATAATTTTTTAATTTCCTCAGTTTCTGTTGTCATGTCTTCCTTTTCACTTCTGATTTTGTTAACTTGGATACTATCTCTGCGCCCTATGGTTAGTCTGGCTAAGGGTTTATCTATTTGTTGTTTTTCTCAAAGAAACAGCTCCTGGTTTTGTTGATTCTGTGTGTAATTCATTTTGTTTCTCCTAGGTTGATTTCAGCTTTGAGTTTAGTTATTTCCTGCCTTCTGTTCCTCCTTGGTTTATTTGATTGTTTTTGTTCTAGAGCTTTCAGTTGTGCTGTCAAGCTGCTAGTATGTTCTCTTTCTAATTTCTTTTTGGAAGCACTCAGAGCTGAGTTTTCCTCTTAATACTGGTCATTGTGTCCCATAAGTTTGTGTACATTGTGCCTTAATTTTCATTAAACTCTAAAACACCTTTAATTTCTATCTTTATTTCTTCCTTGGCCAATTTATCATCGAGAGGAGCATTGTTCAATTTCCATGTATATGTGGGCTTTCTGTTATTTTGTTTTTGTTGTTATTGTTAAAGACTAGCCTTAGTCTATAATGATGTGAGAGGATGCATGAAATTATTTCAATCTTCTTGTGTCTGTTGAGGCCTGTTTTGTGACTGATAATATGATCAGCTTTGGAGAAAGTATCATGAGGTGCTGAGAAGAAGGTATATTCTTTTGTTTTAGGATGAAATGTTCTATAGATATCTGTTAAATCCATTTGGTACATAACTTATGTTAGTTTAATTGTGTTTCTGTTTAGTTTCTCTTTTCATGATCTGTCCATTGATGAGAGTGGGGTGTACAAGTCCCCCACTGTTATTGTGTGAGGTGCAATGTGTATTTTGAAATTTAGCAAAGTTTCTGTTATAAATGTGGGTGACCTAACATTTGGAGCATAGATGTTCAGAATTGAGAGTTCGGCTTTGTTTATTTTTCCTTTCATGTTTATGTAGTGTCCTTCCTTATCTTTTTTGATGTCTTTTGGTTGAATGTCAATTTTATTCGATATTAGAATGGCTACTCCATTGTTCCCTGAGTAGCTCTAACATAGCCCTTCTGATACAGATGAGGATGCTTATAGCTAACCATTGGATGGAATGAGGGGACCCCAATGGAGAAGTTAGAAGACTGAAGGAGCTAAAGGGGTTTGCAACCCCATAGGAAGAACAACATTATCAATTAGCCAGGCCCTGCCAGATCTCACAGGGACTTAAACCACCAACCAATAACTGTACATGGAGGGACCCATGACTCCAGGCCCATAGGTAGCAGAGGATGGCATAATCTAGCATTGATAGGAGGAAAAGACCTTGTTTCTATGAAGGCACATTTCCCCAATGTAGGGTGATGCCAGGGAATTGAGGTGGGTGTGGGTAGGTGGGAGTAGAAACATCCTCGTAGAAGGGAAGAGGGAGGGGTATGGGAGAGGCAGAAAAGGGGATAACGTTTGAAACACAAATACATAAAACATCCAAGAAAAATAAAATCTTTTCCAGCCTTTTACTCTGAGGTAGTGTCTATCTTTGTCTCACTGACATGTATTTCCTGTAAGCAGCAAGCTCAGTCCTGTTTATGTATCCAGTCAATTAGTCTATGTTTTTTTATTGGGAAATTGATTCCACTGATATTAGGAGATATTAAGGAAAAGTGATTGTTGTTTACTGTTATTTTTGTTGTTATGGGTGGAATTATATTTGTATGGCTATCTTCTCTTTGCTTTGATTAGAGATTACTTTCTCACTTTTTCTAGGGTGTAGTTTCCCTCCTTGTGTTGGAGTTTTCCATCTATTATCCTTCATAGTGCTGGATTTGTGGAAAGATATTGTGTAAATTTGGTTTTGTCATGGAATACTCTTGGTTTCCCCATCTATGGTATTTGAGAGTTTTGCTGGGTATAGTAGCCTGGGCCTGGTATTTGTGTTCTCTTAGGGTCTGTATGACAACTGCACAGGATCTTCTGGCTTTCATAGTCTCTGGTGAGAAGTCTGGTGTAATTCTGATAGGTCTGTATTTATATGTTACTTGACCTTTTTCCCTTACTGCTTTTAATAATCTTTGTTTTGTGCATTTCGTGTTTTGTTATTATGTGACAAAAGGAGTTTCTTTGCTGGTGAAATCTATTTCAAGTTCTGTAGGCTTTTTGTATGTTCATGGGCATCTCTTTCTTTAGGCTAGTAAAGTTTTCTTCCATAATTGTGTTGAAGATGTTCAACACAACTAGCTCTGTACATTGGGAATCTTTGCTCTCTTCTATACCTATTATCCTTAGATTTGTCTTCTCATTGTGTTCTGGATTTCCTGGATATTTTGCATTAGGATCTTTTTGCATTTTGCATTTTCTTTCACTGTTGTGTCAATGTTTTCTATGGTATCTTCTGCACCTGATATTCTCTCTTCTATCTTTTGTATTCTGTTGGTAATGGAGTATCTAGGACTTGCTATAGTGTGAGAACTGGATTCTGGTGATTCCAAGTAGCTTTTGTTTCTGTTACTTATGTTCTTATGCTTGCCTCTTGACATCTGGTTATCTCTAGTGCTAACTTCCTTGCTGTCTCTGACTGGAGCCTTTCCCTCCTGTAATCCTGGTTGTGTTAGCCTCCTCAGAGTCCAGCTGTCTCTGTGATCCTGTGGCTCTAGGATCCTGTGATCCTGAGTCCTGGGTGTGTCAGAGCTCCTTGAAATCAAGTTGACTTTGAGTTCTTGAAATCCTGGTGTGACCAAGCTCTTGAGATCCTGTTGTGTCAGAGTTCCTGAAAACTCTGGGTATTGCAGGAGTGGTTGGGGACCCACAGCCCTGTGTTTGTACTGGGCACTGGTGCAAGATGGAAGGAGCCCGTGCCTCTGGCTGGGTGGCGGTTTGTGTTTCCCTGGTTCCTGTAGGTGTCCCAGTTATGCTGGGTGTTGGGAAAGATTTGGCTTCCACTATGATCTTGAGTGTGTCAGGGCTAGAGTGTTCCTGAATGTGTCTGATCTCCTTGGAGTTGAGCTTCTCTGTGATCCTGTGATACTGGATATTTCAGAGCACTTGGGAGTCAGGCTCCCTCTGGGTGTTGTAAGAGTGGATGTAGAGCCAGCACCACAGGTCTGCTCAAGGTACAGGTTCAGACCGGATGTAACCAGTCTCTGGCTGGGCAAGGGTTCCTGCATCCCTGGATCCTGGGAGATGGATGTTGGGATAGTTGTGGCCTCACCTGTGATCCTGGACACGGTAGAGTACCCGGGAGTCAGGCTTCCTCTGAGTGTTGCAGGAATGGATTCAGAGCCAGGATCCAAGGTCAGGAAAAGATCTTTATCAACCCTATATCTGATAGAGGGCTAATATAGAAGGAGCTCAAGAAATTAGTCTCCAGAGAACCAAATAACCCTATTAAAAAGGGATACAGTGCTAAACAAAGAACTCTTAACTGAGGAATCTCGAAGGACTGAGAAGCACTTAAAGAACTGTTCAACCTCCTTAGTCATCAGGTAAATGCAAATCAAAATGAACCTGACATTCCACCTCCCACCAATCAGAATAGCTGAGAACAAGACCTTAGGTGACTGCAGATGCTGGAGAGGATGTGGAGAAAGAGAAACACTCCTCCACTACTTGTGGGACTGCTAGTTAGTCAAACCATTTTGGAAATAATCTGGCTGTTCCCCAGAAAACTGGAAATCGTACTACCTAGAGACCCAATTATATCACTACTGGGTAAATATTCAAAGATGCTCCAACATATAACAAGAATAGCAGCCTTGTTATAATAGCCAGAAGCTGGAAACAACCCAGATTTCCCTCAATGGAAGGATGAATACAGAAAATGTGATACATTCACACAATTGAATACTACCCACCTATTAAAAACAATAACTTCATGAAATTCCCAGTCAAATAGATCGAACTAGAAAATATAATTCTGAGTGAGGTAATACAGACACAATAGGACACACAAGGTATATACTCTCTGATGAGTGGTTATTAGCCCAGAAGCTCAGAAGACCCTCAATACAACCCACAAACCATATGGAGCTTACGTTTAATATTCCTTAATCAAGCAAGAGTGAACCCATTCCAAACCTACCTTGTTCCAATTCACACATAGTACAATTGACCTATTTTCATCATCCTAACCTCAGGTTCTCACTAATATTTTCTGAGCAGTGTCCATTGTTAGTCACAGTTTATTTACATCCAGATAATACCCAGAGTTCTAATATTATAAAGGTAACTATATCAGATAGATTTGGAAGTTTAATTGTATTGACACAAAGAATATTGTCCCGTGCTACGTCTCGCCAGCAGGAACGACGCCGCACACACAGGATCCTACTGCAGAAAAGCTTTAATGTGTCTTGAGAGGGAGAGCATAAGCTTACAATGCGGAGACACCGAGTGAGGAATAACCGTCCCTTATATAGGAAACTATCCTCGCCTAGGACGTGTCACTCTCTGACTGGTCGCTGCTAATTATGCCAGATGACGTACCAAAACGTACGTGTCTCTTTGAGTAGGGAAGTTACCAGGTGCCTGCGTATTGCCCTTTTTACTAGGTGCGTTCTGCCGGATGCCGGTGCCATCTTGTAATGGAGTTTGTGAGGACAGCTCCTCACATATGTGAGGACAGCTCCTCGGACAGCTCCTCACATCTGTGAGGACAGCTCCTCGGACAGCTCCTCACATCTGTGAGGACAGCTCCTCGGACAGCTCCTCACATCTCCCCCTTTTCTGTTTTTTTAAGCAAACAGGACACCCAGATATAGGAGGGCAAAGACAGAGGTCATATCCTCGTACAAAGTTGGCGAACCTGTACAAGAGAGATACCCTTAGGCTGTTGTTGGGACCCAGGGCACTCCCGACCCGTCGCACTGCCATTTTTCGAGGGAGGGAAAACTGGGGCAGAAACCCTCATGTAATATGACATGCCTTCCAGGGAGCGTATTTGGTAGAACTTCCCTGTGCGATGCTAAGCTCGTCACCCCTCATGGGCTGCTCAAGCCGGACACTCTAATCCTGTGCAATGAACCGAGGTTCTAGGAGTGCAAGAGCTGTCCAGCCGGCGACCTGTTGATTGAGCATGGTCAACCAGATATCGGCTGACGCTCCTTGTTCAAGGGCTACAAGTGCCTGGGCGATCACTACTTTGTCCTTTCTTGTTTGAGATCTCAATTTGCAAAGCAACCAGAGGAGTAACACTAATCCACAGCAGAGGATCACTCCAAAAAGTCCCACTCCCACCCATTCCTTGAAATAAGAGACTGCTGAGGTGATCCAGGACGACAATCCCTCCGTCAAAGACAGGTACAGTCGGGTAGAATTTACTCGAATGATGGTCGCTCTTAGCTCTCGAAGTGTCTGTTCAAACTCCGAGGTCCAATTCTGTAACAGATGCTGTGAAAGACTCTTAGACAGATTAGCAGCTCGGGTAAATTTGTCATATTATATGGAGGTGACACAAAGGCCTGGGAGTTTTTGCTCACAGCCAAGCTGGGCCAGTTGCCATAGAATGTCTAATTGCTCTCGGACCAGATCTATACGTTGGTTGACAAGCATAAGGCCTCCCTATGTCTGAGTATTGGCCGAGGCCTGTCTGTCCCGAGCCACAGAGATGGTGGCCGATAAATCGTTGATAGTTTGGGTTGTCTGTACTGAATTTGACAAGGCCAATGCCGAGGCAGTAACCGAGGCAGCGACTGCTGTCGTAGCAATAATGCCAGCAATAATTGCAGAAGTACCAAAATCTCTTTTTCCTCTAAATAAGGTCATGGTCCCCGGGGTATCAAAAGGGATCGGGATAAAGCGAGGCATGCGGGTAACTACTGCGATATTTTATATGAGTAGCTGTCCAGACAGAGGCAGCAGGTTTGATGTTCCCCATCCAGGAAAATGACAACCGTCCCTTTTCGCCCTTTCCTCCAAGTAGCATCGCCATGGGCGTAAGATCAGTGCAGCTACCATTAACGCAATGTAAGGCCACCACCATAGAGAACTGTGGCGTTAGCCACAATGTCCTCCTCACCAGTTCCCCATGTTGCCTCCCTTAACCAAGCAGAAGATTGATTATATAACATAATGCAAGGGAGATCAAAAGATGTTTTGTTGAATATGCCAAAATAAAGGCTGCCCTTAAGGGGAATAGTCCTATTTTCTTTTAGTCGTTCAACCTGTGGATCCTTAGGTAAATAGGCCAACCCTAAATCCCTGTTAGTGGTACATCACCGGCATCAGGAGTGGAAAGGTTGACATTCTTCCCCATCATAGCTCGCCCTGCACCGTTGCTGGCATCCATGGAAGAAGAGTGAGGAGGTGCAGGAGTCCCAGTCCCTTCTTGATCACTTGCTGTGATGCTTCGAGTAAGTCGTCCTGGGATCCATATGGGATTTTCATTGTCCTGTGGAAAAACACAGACAGCTCCCCTGGATCTTATTAAAACAGGATCCGGGCCTTTCCATTCATTTGTCAATACATCCTTCCATTTGACTAATTCTTTTGTCCTCTTGGGCTCTGAGCAATGTCGCTCAGTCGCTGTTTGTCCAGCTTCATCAAGATTTAAAAAATTTAAGGTAAAAAGGGCCAGAGCAGTGGCCACTCGGGGTGTTGGGGGGAGTTCTATCATAATTCCCCCTCTTTGTTTTATTAAATATGATTTGAGCGTCCGATGAGCACGCTCTATGATTCCCTGTCCTTGAGGGTTGTAGGGCAGGCCCATCAGGTGGGTAACCTGCATCTGAGCACAAAACTGACGGAATTTTTGAGATGTGTAGGCGGGGCCATTGTCAGTTTTTACACATTTTGGCTTTCCCCAAGCACTCCATGCTTCAAGGCAGTGCTGAATGACATGTGTTGTTTTTTCTCCTGTAAGTGGGGTGGCATGTAAAATGTCAGAACATGTGTCTATAGATACATGCACATACTGTAATTTTCCAACAGTAGAATTATGAGTAACATCCATTTGCCAGATTTGCAATTCCTCTCAGGTTGACCCCGATGTGAGGAACTGGGAGGAACTGGCAGCACTGTTGGCATTGGGTGACTATATCACGTGCCTCTTTTCTAGTTATAGAGAAGCGGCGGCATAAAGTTTCTGAGGTGACATGGAAATTGCCATGAAAGGCTTTAGCGGCCTCTAAAGGAGAGGCCAGGGCCACAGCTATCATTTTTGTGGCTTTGTCAGCCAAATCATTCTCTGAACTCATTGGGCCAGGGAGTCCAGAATGGGCCTGTATATGAGTAATATATACAGGGAATCTTCTATTTAATAGGATAATTTGGATTTTTCGGAAAATATCTGCCACCTTACTAGTGGTTTTAATTATACTGGCGGTTTCAAGAATACTAACAGCACTAGCTCGGCCTCCTCCTCTGAGTCTAAGGTTTTATTTTCAGAGCTTTCAGAACTGTCGAGGTTCAGCGCTTCTAGCTCTTTCACAGGGTATAGGCTGGCTCCCCCTCCTGGTTTATGTGTAGAGGAGGAAGTGCTGGAATCTGAAAATTTCAACGCTCCCTTGTCTGCGGACTTACCGGGAGGGCCCTTTTTCTTTCTTAGGACGTCCTTTTTCTTGCGCGTGCCCAACCTCTCACTACGTTCGGTTTCTGACAGACTTTCCCAGACTACCTCGAGAGTGGCCTGTCCTTCTATTACTGCTGCCTTACACGTTTCATCCTTTAAACAATTCTTAACCAGCTTCCATATAGCTTTTGTCCCTAGGTGCAGATCCTCTTCCGCAAATTTTCTGTCAAGGTCTTTTCCAAGTTTGTTCCATGAGGCAATTGTAAACGAGCCTGAACAGGCAAACCAAGGTGCCACCCTCTCCACCTCCTTCACAAAGTTTTTCAGTGTTCCTCCTCCAATTTTGATGTTCCTCTGCTTTAACACTGTTTCCAAGGCCGTGACCACAGACTGTGAGGATCCCATGATGGGCCAGGAACACTGGCGGCTTATCTACGTCCATCTGACAAGGTGTGAAGTGAAAGGGTAGAGACGGACACGCTGCTCTCTTATGTACAGGAGTCTTACACGCGCCTCCCTGGACGGTGCCGCTTATCTACCTCGGCCTTATCGCGTCCTTGCTCCTCAACAGTCAAAATCAAAGGTAAAAGGCAGTTGCGCGAAGCTCACTTATATACGAGAGACTGAGACGCACCTTCTGCTGCTGTGATCGTCCTTTTAACAGCAAAACGGTGAAAACAGAATATAAAGAGTAGGGTGGCTCCCAGGACAAATACTATAGCCTCAACAAATCCTTCCCAAGGTGGTGACAACCCCAGACCAAAGTTCAAGAGAGGGCTGCCTCTCCGAACGTATCTACCTGCAGTTCTGAATCCTTTTTGTCCCCAAGGGATCTCCGAAGGTGCTGACGATGGCGAGGTCTTTCCCGGGTTTTTGGCACCAAATGTCCCGCGCTACGTCTCGCCAGCAGGAACGACACGGCACACACAGGATCCTACTGCAGAAAAGCTTTAATGCGTCTTGAGAGGGAGAGCATAAGCTTACAATGCGGAGACACCGAGTGAGGAATAACCGTCCCTTATATAGGAAACTATCCTCGCCTAGGACGTGTCACTCTCTGACTGGTCGCTGCCAATTATGCCAGATGACGAACCAAAACGTACGTGTCCCTTTGAGTAGGGAAGTTGCCAGGCGCCTGCGTATTGCCCTTTTTACTAGGTGCGTTCTGCCGGATGCCGGTGCCATCTTGTAATGGAGTTTGTGAGGACAGCTCCTCACATATGTGAGGACAGCTCCTCGGACAGCTCCTCACAGAATATGGCATTCCTTTAATGTGAAAGAAAAGATGTCAGTAAAAAGCAGAGGGTAAAATTTGAATGAAAATGTCAAGAGTTAAGTCTTCAGATGGACCGAGTAACTCAAATCCATTATCAGAACCGCTCAGTTATGCTACAAACCAGTTCATTGTAGTTTACTTTAGGAGTGACATATTGAAAGTGAATTTTATTAAATAACACTTTTAAAAGTTGTTTAATTATCCCAGGCATGCAGGGATGGTTTAATATACGGAAAACCATTAACATGATCCATTATATAAACAAAATGAAAGAACAAAACCACATGATCATTTCATTAGATGCTGAGAAAGCATTTGACAAAATTCAACAGCCCTTCATGAGAAAAGTCCCGGAAAGAATAGGAATTCAAGGACCATACGTAAACATAGTAAAAGCCATATACAGCAAACCAGTTGCTAACATTAAACTAAATGGAGAGAAACTTGAAGCAATCCCACTAAAATCAGGGACTAGACAAGGCTGCCCACTCTCTCCCTACTTATTCAATATAGTTCTTGAATTTCTAGCCAGAGCAATCAGACAAAAAAAGGAGGTCAAGGGGATACAGATCGGAAAAGAAGTCAAAATATCACTATTTGCAGATGATATGATAGTATATTTAAGTGATCCCAAAAGTTCCACCAGAGAACTACTAAAGCTGATAAACAACTTCAGCAAAGTGGCTGGGTATAAAATTAACTCAAATAAATGAGTAGCCTTCCTCTACACTAAAGAGAAACTAGCCGAGAAAGAAATTAGGGAAACAACACCCTTCATAATAGACCCAAATAATATAAAGTACCTCAGTGTGACTTTAACCAAGCAAGTAAAAGATTTGTAAAATAAGAACTTCAAGACACTGAAGAAAGAAATTGAAGAAGACCTCAGAAGATGGAAAGATCTCCCATGCTCATGGATTGGCAGGATTAATATAGTAAAAATGGCCATTTTACCAAAAGCGATCTACAGATTCAATGCCATCCCCATCAAAATACCAATCCAATTCTTCAAAGAGTTAGACAGAACAATTTGCAAATTCATCTGGAATAACAAAAAACCCAGGATAGCTAAAACTATCCTCAACAATAAAAGGACTTCAGGGGGAATCACTATCCCTGAACTCAAGCAATATTACAGAGCAATAGTGATAAAAACTGCATGGTATTGGTACAGAGACAGACAGATAGACCAATGGAATAGAATTGAAGACCCAGAAATGAACCCACACACCTATGGTCACTTGATTTTTGACAAAGGAGCCAAAACCATCCAATGGAAAAAAGATAGCATTTTCAGCAAATGGTGCTGGTTCAACTGGAGGTCAACATGTAGAAGAATGCAGATTGATCCATGCTTATCACCCTGAACAAAGCTTAAGTCCAAGTGGATCAAGGACCTCCACATCAAACCAGACACACTCAAACTAATAGAAGAAAAACTAGGGAAGCATCTGGAACACATGGGCACTGGAAAAAAATTTCCTGAACTAAACACCAGTGGCTTATGCTCTAAGATCAAGAATCGACAAATGGGATCTCATAAAACTGCAAAGCTTCTGTAAGGCAAAGGACACTGTGGTTAGGACAAAACGGCAACCAACAGATTGGGAAAAGATCTTTACCAATCCTACAACAGATAGAGGCCTTATATCCAAAATATACAAAGAACTCAAGAAGTTAGACCGCAGGGAGACAAATAACCCTATTAAAAATGGGGTTCACGGGATTGGGAATTGAGCTCAGTGGTAGAGTGCTTGCCTAGAAAGTGCAAGGCCCTGGGTTTGGTCCCCAGCTCCGAAAAAAGAAACAAAAACAAAAATGGGGTTCAGAGCTAAACAATTCACAGCTGAGGAATGCCGAATGGCTGAGAAACACCTAAAGAAATGTTCAACATCTTTAGTCATAAGGGAAATGCAAACCAAAACAACCCTGAGATTTCACCTCACACCAGTGAGAATGGCTAAGATCAAAAATCAGGTGACAGCAAATGCTGGCGAGGATGCGGAGAAAGAGGAACACTCCTCCATTGTTGGTGGGGTTGTAGACTGGTACAACCATTCTGGAAATCAGTCTGGAGGTTCCTCAGAAAATTGGACATTGAACTGCCTGAGGATATACCCAAAAGATGCCCCAACATATGAAAAAGACACTTGCTCCACTATGTTCATCGCAGCCTTATTTATGATAGCGAGAAGCTGGAAAGAACCCAGATGCCCTTCAACAGAGGAATGGATACAGAAAATGTGGTACATCTACACAATGGAATATTACGCAGCTATCAAAAACAATGACTTTATGAAATTCGTAGGCAAATGGTTGGAACTGGAAAATATCATCCTGAGTGAGCTAACCCAATCACAGAAAGACATACATGGTATGCACTCATTGATAAGTGGCTATTAGCCAAAATGCTGGAATTACCCTAGATGCCTAGAGCAAATGAAACTCAAGACGGATGATCAAAATGTGAATGCTTCACTCCTTCTTTAAAAGGGGAACAAGAATACCCTTGGCAGGGAATAGAGAGGCAAAGATTAAAACAGACACAGAAGGAACACCCATTCAGAGCCTGCCCCACATGTGGCCCATTCATATACAGCCACCCAATTAGACAAGATGGATGAAGCAAAGAAGTGCAGACCTTCAGGAACCGGATGTAGATCGCTCCTGAGAGACACAGCCAGAATACAGCAAATACAGAGGCGAATGCCAGCAGCAAACCACTGAACTGAGAATAGGACCCCCGTTGAAGGAATCAGAGAAAGAACTGGAAGAGCTTGAAGGGGCTCGAGACCCCATATGTACAACAATGCCAAGCAACCAGAGCTTCCAGGGACTAAGCCACTACCTAAAGACTATACATGGACTGACCCTGGACTCTGACCTCATAGGTAGCAATGAATATCCTAGTAAGAGCACCAGTGGAAGGGGAAGCCCTGGGTCCTGCTAAAACTGAACCCCCAGTGAACTAGTCTGTTGGGGGGAGGGCGGCAATGGTGGGAGGGTGGGGAGGGGAATACCCATAAAGAAGGGGAGGGGGGAGGGGGGAGGGGGATGTTTGCCCAGAAACTGGGAAAGGGAATAACACTCGAAATGTATATAAGAAATACTCAAGTTAATAAAAAAAAAGAATTATTCATCAATAAAAAAAGTTGTTTAATTATCACATTAATATTAATCAATATAAATTTGTACATATATCAATAAATATAAATAATATAATTATAAAATTACTAGTAAATCATAAAATAAAATTAATATTAAATCAAAATTGCTAATGTTAATTGTCTATTTATACATACTAAATGGTATTAAATCAAAATTGCTATCTATATCACGAAGTCATTTGGTTCTATAAATGTTGATGCCTGTATGATAGTGAATAACTAACTCAACCCTAAAATGATGAATGGATGGCTAGCACAAATAGATTCCATTGCAAGCAAGGGTGGTTTTATCTAGGTGTTATAAAGGAGGCTAGCCCCTCTTCCTTTAAATCTCCTCTAGGATTAGTACAACATTGGAATATCAAATATCTTTCCTCTGTTATGCCACACCATTTTTCTGTTCTCACCACACCTCCAAGTATTTACTCAATTTCTATTAAAAATGTGAATAATTAGTTTCTGTCTCCCTTCTGTCATGATTTAATCCCATAACATGATGAAGGTCGAGAGTGTCACTTCTATTTCTTCCAGCTGCTGCTGAGAATACAAAGGAAATCAATGACATGTCTTTGTTTTAAAGGGCAGTGAATAGTAATTGAGAAAAATAATCTCATTCTATTGCCTATTATTGTGTTACAGATTCACAGTGCAAACGGTAGGAATTAAGAAACACATTTTTCTACTAATACACAGAGCATACCACACCTTAATATCACTTTTCACACAGCCCCAGTTTGAGGACAGACTTAGCAATGTCATCTCAGCTGGACAGAATATGAGTATATCAGTAATAATATTTTATATACAGATGTCCCTTTACATTTCAGGATTCATTTCTACTCTTGAAAATTAATTTCAAGACAACTTGCCACATCCTAAGTATAATATAATGATCTGTTATTGCCATTGCAATTAAATCTATGGCAGCTTCATATAGATTTCTAAATCCATTTTAATTATGGACTTTTTTCAAAATCAAAATAAATTTAATTAGAGAGAATAGTGCAAAATTGTGGGAGGAGATTTAATCATGCAAATGAGGTGATTATATTCTTATGTCTGTTGGATATAAACAAAGCATTTATTTTCAATTACATTTAAACTACTTAAGTATTTCTTAATACCTACCAGGTGTCACACACTGCATTATAAACCGTGAACTGCAAAATCAAATGCTGGAGTCCTTACTAAGAAATTTAACATCTTCTAAAGATTCTGATGCATCTTCCCACCACACAAGAATCACAGAAACATGAAAATGAACCTGCTAACCAAGTGGAAATGTCTTTTATAATTAATTAATTAAACAAATAGTTAATTCATAAATATCACAAACATTGCCCTCCTTTCCTGGTCCCCTCTCCAAGTTCTTTTCCCTACCCCTCCCCTATCTTTAGTGAAAAGAATCTGTTTGCATCTTTCTTACTTTAAAACTTTGAAAAAAGTCCCCAAAATACCTATGTCACTTTCTGTTTGCAAGAGAACCTCCATTTTCACAGTACCAGAAGTGGCCATGTTGGTTCCTAATAGTATTTATTGCCCTTTCTCATCTGGCAATAAGAACTGAAATACATTAGTAAAAACAGGGACACAGAGGGGCTTGTGGATTTCTTAACACTACATGTTTCTTCTTAGACTCCCTTTGCAGCTTAAATGAATTCTCTAAAATATAAAGGATTGGATACCTTATTCATTTCAGGATGCATGGTCCATAAGAGGAACATTTCTGGCAGACTGGTAGAGAAGAGTCACGATTCAAACCAGTAAATCCTCCGCACTGATTTACACATTTTCTTCATTTCTGGTAGGGCAGAAAAGTCAGTGTATCTATTTGACTTAACAATTCACACTAAATTTCTCAAGTAACACTATTCATATTTGTGTGTTGTATGGTTTTGAGGGAGTTATCTGAAGAGTAGCCTTCCAAACACTTGTCAAATAATTTGCTCCATAACACAGCCCTCTCATAATCTTTTCTAATTATAAAGAGTAATCTTATTACCTAGATTACTATTTTCTGCACAGATACCTTGATGCAATAGGTAACAAGTGCAATGAACTTGGGTTAGTGTAAGTTTCCTTCAGGTTGTATATTAGTTACTTATTTCTAAGAATTTTATACACATTTTATACTAAAGCATTGTCCCCAAAATATTGTGAACATTCTATGCTTATTTTAAATGACAGTGAGAGGATCAAAAGGGTTAATGGCCAATCATTATACACCTAACTGATGTTCTTTCATGGCTCAGAAGTACTCAACATATGGCTTTCTTCCACTCCTTCAGGCTGTATTCTCTCTAGACAAGAAGCCAGGTGATATTAAGATATAATTTAAAGCTTGCCAATGAGTTTCCAGTATCTTGCAATACAAACTGAGCTTTCTACATTCAGCCTTGCCTACTTAGTATAACTGAACTTGCACTTAGATCACAAAAAGGCAACTTCTAAGAATTTAAAAAGTTAAATACATAAATAAAGCACTAACCTGCCCTGAATTGGAACATAAATTTAACCAGTGGAGAGAAATACATTTGTACTTATTCTTTGAGAGCTTCATACATCTATATAATACCTTTTAATGTTTTCCATTGATTAATTTATTTATTTTCTTTACACCATGATCGGAGCTTCCCCTTCCTCCACTTCTCCTAGTCCTTCCCTTGCAACTCCCCTCTGCCTTTCTCCTCAGAGAATGGGAAATATCCCATGGAAATCCATCCACTCTGGCATATCAAACTGTAGTACGTCTGGGATCCTCATCTTCTACTAAGGCTAGACAAGGCTTTTTCTATATTATCACTGTTAACATTTATCTCTGACCATGAATATGCACAAGTATCATATATGGAAATAAAACTCATGGCGAAACACCTTTACGGCCTGACAAACTAGAGAAAGGGCTACTACATGGGAGAAATAATTGAAGTACAAAGGGCTCCCTTGATTCTGTAAAACACCTGGCAAAAAGCTAACACATCCACTACTTGCAAAATGGTGAAAAAACAAAACCCATAGCAAAAGTTTCAAGAAATGTGCTACAACAAAAACCACTGGCCAATGTCAGTGGATCCTGTGTGGTCCCTTCATGGGACAGAATTAAGCAGTGTGACAAAGGAGAAAATTTATTGACATTGGAACAGAAGTTGACTCAGAATTGGAGTTTAGTCATATCCAATCAAATGAGTAAAATAACTCATAGTTTTTACCAATTTTAATAAAATTGTTACATAACAAAATTAAAAAAAATGATCCAAACCCTTTAAATTTGAAGAGTTGAGGAAATGTCTTCATTTTACTGGGTTAACAATATCTGAGTCATCTTATAGTAATATAATCATATAACACTAGACAAAAGTCAATGATCTATGTGATTGTATGTTTTAATTGTCAAGTTGACACAATCTATAAGCAACCGGGAAGGAAGTTTCAGTGAAGGATTGTCTAGAGGAGATTGGCCTGTGGTCATGTAGCAGGGAACTATTTTGGTTCCTTTCATTAAGGCAGGAAGATGTACCCTCTGTGAGTGACCATTCCCTTGCCAGGAGCTCCTGGGTGTCATGAGTAGAGAAAGAAAACTAAGCATTGGCATGTAAGTGTTTATTGTTCTTTTACAGGGTTCATAGCAGAGTGGAGATGACAGAAAAAGAAGTTTATAAACTTCAAAATGAAACGACAAAAATTATCTAGTCTACTGGCTTGGTAATATACATCCTTAATACAGTAATCAAGATGCTAAGGCTGAGATAACATGAGATGTAGATCAATTAGATTTATAGAAGAAGAAATGGAAGGAGAGAATGAGGAAGGGAGAAATGGAGAGAGGGAAGAAGAAGGTACCCAATCTGAAGAAGAGACGATAATAATGACTTAAAGACTAAAAAACAAAACAAAATTACTAAACATACTTGAGGGACATATAGGATAATAACATAAGATCTTTAACCCAATGTATGAGTTAAGGACAGAATTTATGCTCCAAAATTTACATTAGAATTGATACAAACTAGAAAATAAAGGTCTAATAATATAATGTGCTAAGGGGAAAGAGAGATCAATTAAAAAAACTCTAGACCTAATGTTTTTTTTTTTCTGATGGATGTATAATATAAAAATAATTTCAAATAACTAAGAATCATGGTCAAATGATCTATTAGAAATCGAATAATGCAATATTTTAGGTTTATATGCAAGAGAAAAAGTTTAAGGAGAAGGAGAATATAGTAAATTAATTTTTTAAATTTTCTACTTATAACTCCCACAGTTAATAAATGGTATATATAAATACAAAGAATGTTAGGTTATAATTGTTAGTGTACATAAATAAAATGCATGGGTCAGCTATAAAATAAAGCAAAGTATATGAAAAGCCTTTGATAATTTTTGAAGTTTTCTATATTTTAATAATTAAATATTAAAATAATTAAATATTAAGAAGTATGTGAAGGTTAAGTATTTTATAATCTTTAAATTATTATTGAAAAACTACTGAGGATAACAAAAATAATAGACTAACAAAAGTGGTAAATTAAATACACTAAAGAGCAGAAGACAGTGAAAGCCAGGTAAATAACTGTGAAGTTTTCTTTGTTCTCTTGTTTTCTTTATCAGCTTCAATCTCCAGAATCTTGAGTATTCTTAAAATTTTTGATTCAGTTTCTAGCTGATTTCAACATTTTTTCTACTTAATAGTTTTCCATCTAGCTTAATATTCTGAAACCCTGACAAATATTTCTCCACTTATATAATCTATTAAGAACTTTTTAAAATGTCTGTCCACACACTGTTTCTTGAGACTAAAATGAAAATCATTCCCCACAGATACCCTTTTCATCTAACTTCTACTTCTGTTTTTGGTCCACCGTCATGTGTGCTACAAAATATCTCTCCTAACCTTTGCTGCTATCTGAATGTATTGCCCTTTTAATGTGCTCTCATGGCCCTTGAAAATGTCCTTTATAGACTTTCTGATAAACCTTCATTATAAAATGAAAGACAACTCCAAAACTCCTGCACACAGTGGAATTAAAATGTAATATAATTGGAATAGGGCTTATGAGATTTTCTTGAGACTATATTTTCACCCTTCGATTTGTGGAAATATTGGAAGTAAGACTGCTGAACTCTCATCACCAGACTTATGCATGCTCCTGCTAGTATCCACGTGAAGCAAGCAGAAGATAAGATTAAGACTGTTGATTCAGAAATGCATGACCATAGTTATATTTATGATTTGACATATATTCATGCTATATTTTATGTGTGTGAGAGAGAGATTCAGAAAGGTTTTCTCCTAGCTTTAAGAGCCCAACCACAGTGCTTAGCATAGTGCTGTAACATAGTCTGTTTTCACTAGGAAAACAAATGTCATTTTAAACATTCTCAACAATACAAAGGAAATTAGTAACCAATACATCATCCCATCATCAAGTTATATCTAGAATAGTGAGATATAGAAAGATACAGTAAAACATGTACACTAGATAGTCATTCTTATTCCCTGTCTCATTCATTAAAATAAAGCCTTCTCAACAGTAAGGATTTGTTAACACTATATTCCCAGTGCTTCAATTACTTCATGGTATAGGTGTACAGTTGCATTTGCTGAATAAAGAAATAAGAACGGTCTGAGACATGATGTTATGTCCCCTTAGTTTACACTATATTCCCAGTATACAACATGATGTACATAAAATATAGCAAATATTTGATTGAAACATACTTATTGGTTTTCTGATGGTCTAGTTTCTCATAATCATTAAACCCATAAGATTATAAGAAAAGGATCCAACTATACCAATCTTGGGCATATACCTATGCCAAAGATGCCCCACCATGACACAGGGGCACATCAAACCAGATACACTCAAACTAATGGAAAAAAGTGGGGAAGAATCTCGATCACATGCACATTGGGGAATATTTCGTGAACAAACCACCAATGGCTTATGCTCTAAGATCAAGAATCAACAAATGGGACCTCATAAAACCGCAAAGCTTCTGTAAGGCAAAGGACACTGTCATTAGGACAAAGCAGCAACCAACAGATTGGGAAACGATCTTTACAAATCCTACATCTGATAGAGGGCTATTATCCACAATATAGAAACAACTCAAGAAGTTAGACTCCAGAGATCCAAAACACCCTACTGAAAAATGGAGTACATAGCTAAACAAAGACTTCTCAGCTGAGGAATATTGAATGGCTAAGAAGTACCTAAAGACATGTTCAGTATCCTTAGTGATCAGGGAGATATAAATCAAAACAACCCTGAGATTCCACCTCACACTAGTCAGAATGGCTAAGATCAAAAACTCATGTGACAACAGATGCTGGCAAGGATGTAGAGAAAGAAGAACACTCCTCCATTGTTGGTGGGATTGCAGACTGGTACAACCATTCTGGAAATCAGTCTGGAGGTTCCTCATAAAATTGGACATTGAACTACCAGAGGACCCAGTTAAACCTCTCTTGGGCATATACCCAAAAGATGTTCTAACATATAACAAAGACACATGCTCCACTATGTTCATAGCAGCCTTACTTACAGTAGCCAGAAGCTAGAAGGAGTCCAAATGCCCTTCAACAGAGGAATTGATACAGAAAATGTCGTACATCTACCCAATGGAGTACTGCTGTGCTACCAAAAACAATGAATTCATGAAATTTATAAGCAAATGGGTTGAACTAGAAAATATCATCCTGAGTGAAGTATACTAATCACAGAAAAACACACATGGTATGCACTTACAGATAAGTGAATATTAGCCAAAAGCTCAAATTACCCAAGATTCAATCCACAGACCACATGATGCTCAAGAAGAAAGGTTACCAAAGTGTGGATGCTTCACTCCTTCATAAAAGGGGGAACAAAAATATTCATAGGATGGGATATGGAGGCAAACTTTGGAGCAGAGATTGAAGGAATGGCCATTCAGAGCCTGCCCTACAAGGGTATAAAATCACCAAAACTAGATAAGACTGATGAAGCTAAGAAGTGCATGCTGACAGGAGCCAGTTATACATGTCTTCTGAGAGGCAGAGCCAGAGCATGTCAAATACAGAGGCGAATGCTAGGAGCAAACCATTGAACTGAGAAAGGGATCACTGTTGGAAGAATGAGAGAAAGTATTGAAAGAGTTGAACGGGCTTGCAACCCCAGAAGAAAAACAATGCCACGAAACCAGAGCTCCCAGCGACTAAACCACTACCCAAAGACTATACATGTACTGACCCATGGCCCCGGCTGCATATGTAGCAAAGGATGGACTTTTTGGTCACGAATGGAAGGAGAAGCCCTTGGTCCTGCCAAGGTTGGACTCCTCCAGTGTAGGGGAATGTCACGGTGGGGGTGGGAAGGAGGGGTTGTTGGGGAGAGGAACACCCTTATAGAAAAAGGGGAGTAGGCAGGTATAGGGGGCTTTTGTCGGGGAAACTGGGAAAGGAAATAACATTTGAAATGTAAATAAAAGAATATCCAATAAAAAAGAAAGAAATGAAAGCGCACACACACACACACACACACACACACACACACACACACACACACACACACATCTGACACATGATTGTTCCTGTCTGAAGAACTTCAAGGATGGAAATGGAGAAGAGCCTGAGGAAAAGGTAGTCCAGAGACAGGCTTAAATTTTAGTCCAGCTCAAACGGAGGCCCCAAGGCCTGACCCTAGTCCTAAGGCTATGGAGTGGTCATAAAAGGGGCCTATAGTGACTGCCCTCTGAAAGACCCAACAAGTAGCTGAAAGAGATGCAAATATTTACACCCAACCAATGGACAGAAACTGCTGAGCCCTGTAGTTGAATTTGGGAAAAGCTGGAAGAAGCTGAGTGAATAGGGAGGTGATCTTGTACGGAAACCAGCAGTCTCAGTTAACGTAGACCCCCTCAAGATATGGGATGTCCCAGAATGTAGGGAGGTCTGGTGTGGTGGGGGTTGGGGGGTGAGGACATCCTACTGGAAACTGGGAGGGGGAGGAGGTATGGGATGTGAACCATCAGAGTGTGGACCAGGAGGAGGATAAAATATGGAGTGTAAAAAAATGATTAAATAAACATTTTCTTAAAAAGAATTTAAGTGGGTAAAATTGTTTGGAAACATAATTTTGGTTATCTCAGGAAATCAAGTATGAATAAAATCTAGAAAAATCAAAAAATAAATAAGAAGAAAAAGGAAATACCTCAAAATCTTCTAATATAGAAAATTAAATTCCTTCAATATGCCTCAAGGGTATAGTCAAGGAATTGTAGGGTCTCTCTTTTCAGATTGAGTCTTAGAGAATAAATTATTTCATAGCATGTCCTACAGTATTTATATGCATTATTATTTTAGTCCCCAAAATAATACAATGAAATCATTGCCAACACCATTTCCTCCAAGCAGAAAACTGAGATTGTCTAGCAATTTGTTCAAGTTCAATGATAAATAAGAGGTAAAATTGGGTCCATGTTTCTCTCTAACATCATAACTTCCATTTACCTTTCAATTTGACACACTTAACTATGTGCTTACATAGACTATGAGTTTTCTTTTCTCTAAAACTATATTTGATATGGCCTCCGTATTCATTTGCTTCTGAACTGTAACCCCTGCAAAACCAGGGTGAAAAGTTCAGGAAATTTTTACATTGGGAATAAAGGATGTGTGTGCTGATACCACAAATTTTCTTCTCTGAAATATCCTTGTAAGTAACCCGTGAGCTATGTGCATGAGTGGATAATGTTTCTCCCCAAGTCCATAGTATGTTAAATGAAAGTCCCAGTGCCACGAATGAGTAACTGTCCTGTGAACTGTTAGTTAGGAAGTTGTCAAAACATCTTCACACTGATAAAAAATGTTATCACACTGCTTTTTGTTGTCTACCAGACCTAGATAATATGGTCTTATCACTTGACGATGCCACATTCTTTAGTTGCGTGACAGAAAAACAAGGTAAAATTGAGCAGGAATCGCTTCCTCTCCTTGATAGCTTTCAGAAAGCTAAATGATATTTGTAAGCTATTGAGAAAGAAAAGTCAACAGTTTTAACATCCATGACTTATAAGAACTACAATATAAATCCTCTAGGAAAGTTGTAGCTGTAGGTATAATAGTGGTATGACATGGTGTCAAACTTTCCTTAATATGTGTATTTAGTTTTATGTGAGTACTACTTGCTTTGATCTGAGATGTTTTTATTTAAAATTAGCAATGACCACAGTAGAAATTATTAATTGGTAAAATGAAGAGTGTGCAACCATAAATAAGAAATATATATTGTGCTCTCTCTAGGGTCTAAAGTACTAACATTTTAATGGAAATTAATAGTTTCAGTTTGCACATATGTACAAATTTTAAACCCACACAATAGCTTAGGCACATGGTAGCTTTAGTTGCCTTGCTTGAAAAGTTTAACATATAATGTTTGGGTTGGAAGCTCAGATTAATTTTTGTACAATATTTAAATATGAAAATGATGCACAGTGTTAAGACCACATCTACTCCTTATCATTAAAAGCCTGAAATGTTAAACATTCTGATTTTATTGAAAAACATTTGAGTTAAAATATTTTATTCCAATAGTTTCATGAGTCAATTTGATAGTTCTAAATGATTGTGTCTACATGTCAAATGTAAATTTTAGAGTAAAACATATACCAACAAAATAAAAACTGAGGTATATCAAATTACCACAAGTATAAGGTTTGATTTCTCCCAAATTGAGTATGGGTTTCTATAAATGAATGGCTGAATGATGTCTTTCTATGTCATTAAGTCAAGTGACATTAAACTATGTATTAATGCATTGTACCTTTGAATAACAATCCAGAATTAAAATTCTGACTTTACCACAGTATTAATGTATAACATGTAAAAATGACACACAAAGAAATCTCACCTTCTACTGAGCACCGTGTTTCAATCCATTAATAACAACATTATTTTTTGTATAGCAAAACAATGAAAACTGGGCATATATGAACATTATCAGATAATGTTGTGATCCTTTAACTAGAATAAAAATCCATTGCATTCTGGAAGTGTTAATTTTATTTTTATAGGATCTCTTTCACTTACTTTTTTCTGAAAAAAATTAAGAATTGTCTCTTGGCATTTTATTTTATACCATGACATACTGCAACAGTTTATTGCTATACTTTTTTTAGCACTTATTTGTACCCAGCCTTACCCTAAGAGAACAAACAATGCTGTATTTCATCATAATAACTGTCAATCACAAGTCATAAAACTTATGTTTATCATTTGAGAGAGCAGAATGGGGCATTTAATCTTCCTCTTTTACAAATGAGCCTTGTGTGTACACATACTAATCAAGCTCTCAAGTCACGAGCTCCAAAGATGGCTCAAGTCTGTGACCACCACATTCTGAAGGATGACAATAACACCAAGGATCTGATCAATATACTGCTAGTTCTGTTTTCAATTCTCTTTATTATTTATTGAGGAAAGTACATATGGATTGATTGAAACTAGAACCCAGTAACCACAGAAGGTCAGTGAAGAAAGAGAAGGTATCTGAGAGGTTCTTCTCTCCAGGGATTGGCCACAGTCTGGCCTTGTTTTTTCAAGTGAGGTCATGCTCTGGTGAGGGAGGTGTATTCACTGCTGCCCCGGCACCTATCCAGTGTTCTCCAGCTAGCCCAGGCCCTGTGAAGAAAAGATCTAAACGACTGCAGCTACAGCCTGAAGTGTCTCAGTGCATCTACGTCCATTTGGACTCCTTAAATCAGCCTTTATATATTTTTATGGTCTTACAGACAGTGAATGCATATGCGTATTCACTATCCATGTAAGTAAAGAGCCTTTGTGATCTACCTGCACAAGGCAGACTACTGACTTACCAGGTTTGGACCACATAATCTGGATGAGCTAGTCTTTCTTGACCTACACAACTTGGGCTAAGTCAGAACAGGGGACAGAATGAGTATAAGAGCCAGCAAATAAAACGGAGTAAATAAAACTCACCATCAATGGTTTAGTGGTTACCTACACCAGATAGGACCTGCATCAGGGTACAATGTTGTAAGGATATGAAGGTCCAATCTACTTACAGGATGTGACAAATAAAGTGAGCCTCACATTTACAACTGTTATCCTCAGGAACATTTGCTGATTTCACACACACACACACACACACACACACACACACAACTATACGTATATAAATGTGTGTATATTTTTATATACCTCTATATATATAGTTCCAAACTATATATAATTTTAATATATATCTTCAACTATATATAGTTCTATAGAGATAGTTGCACACACACACACACACACACACACACACACACACACACATTAGAAAGGAAAGAAAGCAGGGAAAACAGTCAAAGCAGAAATAAAAGCATTGTCAAGTGCAAGGAAGCAAAATGTTGAGCAATGTAACTTCTTAAAAATTATCATGAGGCCTGTCAATATTTTTGAGTCATTAAAATACTTGTGGGACACAGAATGGGGGCCTTGACCCTGTGTTTAGAACCCACATTAAAAAGTTGTGTGCTCTTAATTCAATATTAAGGAAGTTGTGCTAGGCAGAATTCTGAGATTCAATTTTTAGCTATTTGGTGAACTCCTGGCCATAAAGGGACCCTGCTTCAAACAAACATATGACTAGATAGACAGGCATATATATATATATATATATAGAGAGAGAGAGAGAGAGAGAGAGATAGATAGGTAGATAGATAGGTATAGATATAGATATAGATATAGATATAGATATAGATATAGATATAGATATAGATATAGATATAGATATAGATAGATGATATAGATATAGATATAGATATAGATGATATAGATATAGATATAGATATAGATATAGATATAGATATAGATATAGATATAGATATAGATATAGATGATATAGATATAGATATAGATATAGATATAGATATAGATATAAAGATACGTAGATAGATAGATAGATAGATAGATAGATAGATAGATAGATAATAGATAGATAGATAGATAGATAGATAGATAGATAGATAGATAGGAATAAAGATAGATGATATGAACATAGAGATAGAGATGATATAGATTAGAGAGGAGAGAAAGAGATAGAAATGGATAGGTGAATAGACGGACAGACAGATAGATGAACAGATAATTGGTAGATAAATAAATAGGTAATGACAATGGCGCTTGAAAGTCTATACCTGTGGTTGAATTCTGGTCTCCACAAGCATACACAACCCAATATACTAGAAAATACACAAATGAAGAACTTAATGAGACTCAAGTATAGTACCGTAAACTGTGATCACAGACCTTGAGAGATAAAGGATAAAAGCATTATTGTAAGGTCATCATTAGCTCTAGAGATAGTTTGAACCTTGTCTGTGTTACCTGATTCTCTGACTCATCCCTCTAATATCCAGAATAGTAAAGAAATAAGCAAAATTAAATAATACAATGCAACTAAATACTGGATAGAATATCTTATTTGGGAAATATAAAGTGTACTTGAGAGCAGGGAGAGTCAAGGACTATGTCACATATTATTCTAGATGATAAAACATACTTCCCACAGGGAAGAAAAGCCCTAAGGCTCCCAAACACAAAAAATATTCAGAACAGTAATGAAAATGAGTGGGTACTAGTTCAGAAAATTAATGAGTTCAGACTGAATATTCCCAATGAAATCATCCATCCAGAAACTTCATGCTTAGGGGTGAGTGAAAGCATACATAGGAAATGCTATGTAGTCTCAAAAAAATTGCTAATTTAAAAGACTCTGTTTGCATGTATTTTTAAGTGTGTGTGTGTGTGTGTGTGTGTGTGTGTGTGTGTGTGCGTGTGCATGTGCGTGTGCGTGTGCATATGTGTGTGTGTGTGTGTGCGTGTGTGTCTGCGTGTGTGCTGACTTATGTAACTTCAGGTATAGAGGTTACAGGGTTCACATGTGGAAGTCAGACTATTCGACTTCACATCACTGCCTTACACAGTATATCAAGTCCATGATGTTCTGGGGATTTTCTGTCTCTCCTTCCCATTTCCCATAGCTTCCTGGAAGGACTGTACAGGCTTGGGCTACTGTGTCAGGCTTATGTGTGGTTCCTGATGACCTAAACTCAGGGTGCAGTAGTTCATAGTGATCAATTTTACCCATAGAACGATTTCTGTGATCCAAGACCATATTTTTAATATGATGAGTTCCTGATGCATTGGGGAAAAAAATAACAACTATGAGCTTACTTGATAAAGGCTTAAGATTTTTCTTAGATGTTTTTTCTCATGAAGAAGAGTCATACTTACAGTTGGGTCAAAAATTTAAACCTTTCAAAATAATGGATAAAATAGCTCTCTAACAGAATGCTCCATGCATTAATTCCCCATGTTACACTTTTAAGCCACTACCTACAATGTATATGTATTACTTCTACAATAAAAAATACTGATAGTACCAGAGGGAATGGTCTTGGACATCCTGTATCAGTTACTTTTTAGTAGGATAGTATATATCTCCTGAGCTCTCCAACATTAAAAATATAAATGGTAACTAAAAAGTAATGTTTCCATTCTAACTCACAAAAGTGGTCTTTTCCAAAGAACTGTAAAAGTATATGCACGTATTTTTCTTGCCTGTATTTTCACAGAAAGTAAATCTATCATGATCAAAGACACAGATCTGTGACTCTGAAATGACATTGCCACTTTTAAGTAAATATAACAGAATCACAGGAACATATTGTTCCATGAATATGTATTTACCGCCTTTTGTATTTTAGCTCACAGAAAATTAAGAGAAGATTTCCATTGCCAAAACAATGGCAGATTTTGTTAATATGTTAATCGAGATAGACATCCAAATAATTTAAGAATATTAATAGTGACAATTCTAACAAAAGACACGGGACTGTTAACTGAATATCCCAAATAGCTTCAGGTAAATAATTTTTAATATTAATAAATCTTTCATTAGACTCAGGATTCTGAAATTTGCCATGCTACATGTAGTATAGTGGACTTTTCTTCTTCTTTTAAATAATGACCACAAAATAATGGATAGATAGATAGATTAGATACATACATACAGACAGACATAGATGTGTATGTAGATATATAGATAGATGAAATAAAAACAAGTCAGAAGACAGCTCAATTAAGTGTCAGTGTATTTACAGATACATAATAGCCTTTCTAGTTTACATGTCTATCTTTTCAGTCCTCTACTTCTATTTTAACTTTACTAAAACTATAATTATTAATACTGTTTCTTCTTTTGGGAAGAGAATTTTAGTTTATATTTTCTGAGCTATGTAAAAAGTTTAATTTATGGAATTATTTTTGTATCCTTACTTCTGGGTTTATAAGTCTATAGTTAAACCAAAACTCTTTTATTTGAAAATAACTATAAATCCTTTTATTCTGTTTTGTTTTGATGCATTTTTCCTCATCATTAGCTCTTAATAGTATGCCACCAAGCCACAGATGTTTATTCTCTTGGTGAAATGTTTTCCTTACCTGTGTTCAGACTAGGCAATCTATAGCCTGTCATAGCCTAGCTGGTGTCTCATTCCCCATGCCTAGTTGCATCTATAATCCATAAATAAATTCTCATTGAAACAATTAATGATTTGGGTATATCCTCCCATTGGCTTCATCTTACAATTGTACATTTTATATCAGGAGCTGTGCTGAAGTCCTAAACATGCATTTGTGAGCAAATTGAACCTCTGGGCATAAATAGTTCACAGAGCAGAACACCAGTAAAGCTGTGCCACAGGTTAAACTCTGTCCAAAACGGTGATGAAGAATACAGCACCAAATAAGAAAGCAAGCTTTGTTCCTTCCTAAGATAGTGCCTAGAGCCCGGGTAACAGGCAAATGTCATAGCATTAAAGTATGAGGGAAAGGTATAAAAGTATGAGGTATAAAACTCTAGTGAAACTATTTGGATAAAAGTCTATTTTTGTGGTCCTTCAATCTTACCACGTGCGGAATAATATTATTCCCATTTTCTACAGACATGGGTATTCTCAAAGGCTTTGACAGTTCTTATGTTTGGACATACAGAGAATCTTTATATTCTATAGATAAAAGCTCAGTTCACTATCTCACTGTATGATATACTCTTCATTGTTTTCAAGCACACTTTTCTATGTGAGTAGAGCACTTTTCCCTCATGCTACTACTGAGGAAGGAAGATTATTGTATGCCCTGCAATCCAGCAGTCTGAGGACAACTGAGAGACAAGTGAAGGTTCCAACCCAAGATCATCAGTCCTTAGCAAGTGCTGTGCACGATGAGCTATATGAAATTTTGAAGATCTTTACTTTCTTCTCTCACCTTGTAACGGAACTACAAGGATATTTTGTCATTAGTGGTGGGCGAAGGAGAAGATTAGAAAATTCTGGGAGAAAGACTCAAGAACTGGGTAAGCCAGACCCATTTATGAGGCATGAAGTTTTCACCAGGCAAGGAGGGATTTGCTTGCTAGGTTTATAAAATAGTATCACAATCTTGTAAACATCTCTAACTCCCCATATTCCTCACTCACATCCTAATACCAATATTGACAGAAGTAGAGTTACCTCAGAATGACATTGTAGACATGGTTTTCAAGAGTCTGTACATTATCCATTCCAGTTCCACTCTTTGCAGGAATCTACCTGTGTGTTTATAAGAAGGTATTTTGTAAACTACATTGACACATTTCTACATCCAAGCCCTGCATGTGTGTAAGATTTTGTGTGTGTGTGTGTGTGTGTGTGTGTGTGTGTGCATGTGACAGTGTTGTTTGAGTGCACAAACACACTGCTCAATAAAGTAATGTGAAGCCACTGAGATCCAGGGTTAAAATATCAAGAGAGATGTTCCCAAAGAAAAAAATAGGTTCCTAAGTAGAAAGGGCAGAAGTGGAAATCAAGATCCAGAGCTACAAGGAGACAATGTAAAATAAATGTTGGAAATAATAAATATTAAGGAAAAACCCAAGACACACTATGGTAGTGGTATATGTCAAAGTTGGGTTGTGGAAAATGTGCAGAAATCAATATTATAAATCTCCTACTGTGTACAAGAGAAACAGAGATAAGGAAACAGAGAAGAGAAAGAGTGTGTGAGATATCAGTATTATCTTACTTGATACTTTCCTAGATTTGCTACTGTCTCTAGTTTTAACAGTTCTGAAATTCTGTTATACCAGCCCCACTCAGAACGTGACTGGAATTTTTAAAGTTTTAAGTATAAGCAGGGGTCAATAGTTTTAAAGAAGTTCCTCAGATCATTCTAATGGACTGTGAATTTGCTTCGAGAATTGCTAATTAGGAGAAAGAAATAATGGTCTTGTTTGGAGCATCAGTTGATTGGATTTTTTCCTTTCAAATAATTTTATATGATTGCAGTCAGAGACAAAGTGGTGACTGTATGAGCAGTAAAATACATGTTAAACGTAGGCTTCTGTTAAAAATGATGCACGAGAAACCATTACTTCTTTAAAAACTAAATGGGAACAACGTTGTGAGTTAGTTCTAACCTTATTTTTGGTGAATGTGCCATGCAATAGAAATCAACTTAGATCCCAGAGGGAGGTTGAAAGTATTTGAAACCCCACCCTGACTAAAGTTTGATCATAAATTCTTATTACCACCTTTGCAGGGGGTTATGATTCTTGTACCTACAGCTCCAGAAAGAGATAAAGTAAATTACCAAAATTAAAAGGCAAGACAGCAAACCTTTCTAGCCTATGGCACTGCATAGTCATGACTCCCATGGCCTCAATTTTACAGCCTTCAATGTTCACACATATCACCAGCACACTGGCCAGAAACAGATCTACACATACTCAATTCTAGTGCAGGAATTGTTATTATAATAACTTTTCTTCTTAAAATAGAGGTTCTCAACCTGTAGGTCTCAATCCCTTTTTGGAGCTGAACAACCCTATCATGGAGGTTTTATATCATATACCCTGAATATAACATATTCACACTAATATTCATAACAGTAGTAATTTTACAGTTATGAAGTAGCAACAAAAATAATTTTTATGGCTGAGGGTCACCACCACATAAGGAAGTGTATGAAGGAGACACAGGGGTAGGGAGGTTGAGAACCACTGCCTTAAAAGATCTATCTAACTCCAGGAAGGTATCTTTTCCAGTTACCCATTAGAACGAAGTTTGACATCTAAATTATGTTAAAAATTTTTCCATGGCCTTTTAAAAATATGCTTTAGATAGCATGAAAAATTGATGGATGCTGTTATGGTCCATGATGTAATCACGGGACTTGGGAAGCTAAGGCATTAGAAACATAAGATCAAAGTCAGCCTGGCCTACATAGTAAATTCCAATCCAGCTCACACCGTAGTGGACCTTTCAAAAACAAGTAAACAAACAACAGTAAGAATAAAACAATAAGAACATTTGCTGGAGAGTGTGTGGAAGAAAAGGAAAGCACACAAATTGATGCTAGGAATGTATGCAGCCGCTATGGACATCAGTATAGAGGGTCCTCAAAAACTAAGGAGTCAATTTTCATATGGCCCAGCCATATGACTGCTGATGGCTCTAAGTCAATTAGCATAGGCATATTTTCACATCCACACTTATGACTGCACTCTCCAGGTAACTGGGTTGGCCTATAAGCACAGATGGATGAATAAAGAAAATTGGAACATTCAGCAGTAAAAAAAGATGAAATCATGACATTTTCAGGAAAACAGTTGCAGCTAGAAATGCCCCCTGCTCTGTGTTGGCTAGGGTTTTGTCAAACTGATTGGAAAGGAGGGAGCTTCAACTGAGAAAATGGCTTAATAAGACTGGGCAGTAGGCAAGCCTGTAGGGTATTTTCTTAATTAGTAATCACATTTATTTTAGAAAGAGACAGATAAAATAGAATGTGAGACCAGGACAAGGTTAGAAAACAGGTAATAAGCAAAGTTTGGAAATTAGTTAATTCTTATAATGTCAATTTTAGTTTTCTCATTGGCACATTTTATTATAGTATTAGACACTAATACTAGGGAAGGTAAATGAGAAATAGATGGGAATACTGTATTTTTGTATAATTTCTCTATGAATCAAAATTTTCCAAAATAAAAATGTTATTAAAACATTTTTCTTGTTTATTTTTTATTTTCCTGGTTTTTGAATCCTTTATCTGGCTTAGTAGCATAAATTTTTAAAATAAAGAGATAAAGGTGTTCGGTTTGCCTTATGTTTACTACTGTCTCTACTAGTTGCTAAACTTTTCTTAACATCAGTTTCCTGACATTGTTCATATAAATGCATTATAGACTAGGCCAGGGGCAAGAATAGGCATAAAACATGATTACAATTAATTTCAACTCCCTAGGAACAAAACTGTGCATTACTTGTCAATTCATGGAGGCCCATGTCTGTCAACTACAATTTAAAAGTTCAGTCTAGGGCAAAGTCGTAGATTCTGAAGTTTTATAGATATAATCAACTTGTGTCTTCATGATAAATACGGTTTAATGATAATTAGCAGCCTGTACTTAATAGACTTTCGTTGTTCCATATGTGGCTCTGTGAATGTCTTTATTTATTTTTTAAATGTGTATGAGTATTTCATCTCATGTGTTTATGTTCATAGAAAGTTTAGTTGTTACCCATGAAGACAGAAGAGGTTCCAGATTAATTAGAAGCTACTACATGGGTGTTGGAGACTAAATTATCTCCTTTGAAAGAGTAGTAAGTGCTCTTAACTGCTGGGCCATCTCTCATGTCCCTTTTCTGTAGTATTTGCACAGGACACCAGGTTTTCAACAAAACACACTTGCAATGACATAAACTTTCACAAGATAAAATCTATATTCTATTATTAGAACTTTTAACTAGAATCTTTTTGTTTTGGAAGACCTATGCCACACATGTAATTCTTGAGAGGCTGTCCATCTAAAAGTAGCCAGAGCTCCCAAATTATCAATCATCAGATGTCTCGATTTTGTTTATATTCCTGTTACATTGGGGTACCCACAAGAGATGACATATCCCAATAAGTTCTATAGTTCTGAGTAAATTCAACACTTACTTCAAAACAAAAAAAATTGGCATGAAATTCATATTCACCCTTTGGCAATACATATTTCAGCACCAGTAAATTTGGAAAGTATCCGCGTACCACTATGACAATTTCAACCCTTCGTTCACTTTCCTCTGACAATTTACTCTTTAAAGAAAAGGGCTCATTTGTACTTCAGATTATACAGTCTGAGATTTTCACACTTTATCATGTTGGTATTGCTGAACCTGTTTTTCTGAACGTCCAATGGACTTGAACTATTATAGAGAGACAACCCTCCATCTACCTGCCATTATGATTATGCTGATCTAGTTTGTTAAGTAAAGGTCAGCCAAATTTGTTATCCGTTCTTATCATTTAATTAGGTTTCCAAAGGTAATTGGTTCCTAGCATCTGTCACAAGTGTTTAATAACCTTTTACACTTTTTAAGCTACCTGTATGAAACCATTGTTTAAAATATATTTAAAAGTATTTTAATCAGTATATATTATTTTCATGATCAAATTAGCCCAATTTTGGTAGGTGGAGCTTAAATAAGTTGTATCCTTAGTCCTCTGATCTTGATGGAAAATTTGTTAAGACTTTGTATATTTCCTGATAATTAATTTCCAGGAGAATTTTAGATCTTTCTACATCTAGGCTTCTCTTTTTCTCCAGAAAAAAAAAGAGGTAGGTTATTTTCATGAGATGATTTGTATAGACTGTAGTCTGAGAACTATGGTTTGACATTGTCTGTAGATCTTTTCACTGAAAGAGACAAACTACACCTTCATAAATGAAATTCACACTAATATTGAACTTAGAACATCTATGATTTAATCTTTAATCTTGTGTATATTTCTGTTTTTGCTCAAGTCAGATGCCCCACTTCTAAACTATAACATTCTAGTTTATTTCTACCTCCTGGCATATTATAAATGTAGTATAGTAGTCTCACAATGATAATAAATATTATACCAGTATACTCATAGATAAAAAACATTTGAATTTTTATTTTGAACTTCTCATTTTCTTTATGTACTAGTTAAAATATGGTGATCAAAAATAAAAGCTTAGATGTGCAATGATATTCCAACGGAAACCTAATCCTGTGGAAGCTACACACACACACATACACACACACACACACACACACACACACACACACACTCATGCGTGTGTACAAAGAAAGAGAGAGAGAAACAGAGACACAGAGACAGAAAGGTAGAAATAGAGGGAAGGAGGGAGACAGTAGAGAGTTTAAGTATAGTTATACTATAACTGGACAATAGTTATACATGAAATATTGCTTAGATTTCAAAGATTAAGAAATGGTACATTCAGTGAGAGTAATGGGCTGCTTCTTTTGAAGTTGTTGACTACCAGTTTCCCCTAGATTTCAAACATTGCAGGCTATATCTAATGTTATTGATTACTCTCCTGAACTTAGATTAAAGATATCATGAGCTCAAGTGCTTTAAATAAGCCTATGGAAACAAATTATTTTTAGTCATGTATTTCCTCTACTGATCCAATTTAAGGAAGGCAAGGTTCATATGTCACAAAGCAAAAACAAAAAACAAACAAACAAACAAAAAACACAAAACAACAACAAAAAAAACATAAATGGTCAAGACGGCATGTTATATCATTCTGGCATGTTCTTTAATAAGAACTTCCTAGGGGTTGGGGATTTACCTCAGTGGCAGAGTGCTTGCCTAGCAAGCCCAAGTCCCTGGATTCAGTCCTCAGCTCTTGAAAAAAAAGAAAAGAGTTACCTAGGAACTCTGGGACATTAAACTGTAAAGAACAACCATAAACTCTATCAAAGAACTCAATGAATTTAAACAACATAAGCACTTCATTAGATTCCAAGAGGATAACAATAAATGCTTGACTAATATCCAAGAATATACAAATGAATGAATTAATGAGGATAACTCATAGTTTAAAAGCTGAATTAAAGAAAGAATTGAACATTGGAGATGTGTTGTTTTAGGTCAACCTGATATGTTAGAGTCACTCAGTAAGAAGGAATATCAACTAAAAAATGTATCCTTAAGGTTAGGTTATGAGAGGCATTTCTTCATTAATTCTTGATTTCGGAGGGCCAGACTCACTATGGGCAGTGCCAGTCCTGAGCAGGTTATCCCGAGTGCCGTAAGAGAGCAGGGTGAGCAAGCTATGGGAAGCAGGCCAATAAGCAGGACTCTTCTGTTGCCTCTGCATCAGCTGCTGCCACCAGGCCCCTGTCTTGAGTTCCTGCTCTGACTTCCTTGGATGCTGCTCAATAATCTGTAAGCTAAATAAGCCTTTTTATTTCAAGGGTTTTTTTTTGGGGGGGTGTCACTGTATTTAACCACAATAGAATATCTAAAAGAACACAAGCTGAAATTGGGATAGATTAGACACATTCTCTATTCCACTTAGAAAATCAGTTATGAAGCCCTAGAAGTAGGAAGAATCCAAGGAAAAACATACTACTGTTGCTATGCTAAATGAAGACAGCAATGAAATGACCCGTTATGATATATGTTGCAACTCAAAGATTACTGCATTGTTCAGACCACACTGGAGAAGCTTCTGCTTATAACAGATGCTTATTAACACAGAGACTCAGAACTAGTTTGTATACAGGAGCACTCAGTCATAGATGGGATGTCTTCTTCTAATTTCTCCCTTCTCTAGATAACTCCAGGGAAACTCAGATATAATAAGGCTGATGTAGATATGAACTCGCAGAGACTGGGAGAGTATTCAGTATGTATACAATTCAAACCAGACAAATCTCCAGCATTAAGAAGTGGAGGAGGTCTCAAAATCCTCACTCCTAGCTAAGAAGACATTTACAATTGTCTGCTTTGCAAGGGAAGATTAGTTTCTTTCCATTGGAGTGTCACTGGTATCTCAACCTCCTGAATGTACAGCTTACCACTGGCCATTGGCTTCCATTTCTAGTACAATGTCAGTTGTCAATGAATATTAAACACTACTTTTTCATCACAAAAATTTTAAAATGCATTTATTTAAAAATTATAAATCTGAGAGATTCTATTCTCCTATTGGTCCATCACTGATTTCCAATTTAGGAGAATCACACACAACTGAAAACAATACTTGTTTATGACTTACATGTAGCCATCCTGAGCACTGCAAAATTCCATTTATTTATCAGTTTTAATACATTTAATTGAAATAGAATTGTATCACTTCCGCTTTTCCCTTTCTTCCTTCCAACCCTATCCAGGTCACCTAATTTTCCAATTGATAGCCTCTTTTTCCAATTATTGTTACATACATATATATATATATATACATATATATTGCATAAATATATATATATGGACATTAAATCATACAAAATGCAGAAGTAAGCAAAAATATATAAGTACAACTTGGTAAATCTGTTTATATCATTTGTGTATGTATGACTTCAAGGCTAACCCTTTTGCATTTGGTAAGCAAATCCAGGTCTTATCCGTGGGAGGGGTAAATTCATTTTCTCAGCAGTCATTAATTGCCTTCTTTATCTTCAGCTTGGAACCCAGTAAGATTTTTTTCCTTCTATATTAGTATGCCTGTTGATGTTGCTAGTATTTCACTGTGGTTTTTGCAGCAATTTCTAAGAGAGAATGACTCACAGCCATTGCCTGGTATTATGACACTAACGTATTTTCCGACCTCTTCTACTCTGTTTCTCAGAACTGTGATGTAGATCTATCCACTGGTCTGAGAGCCCCATAATCTCTGTTTTGTGTTCAGTTGTGATTTTTTTCTCTGATGGTCTCCATTTGCTGTAGAGAGAAGCTTTTATTATGAGGGATGGTAAACTCTGGGTACTGTAGTCTTAGATTTTTTTTAAACTACTTTAATTAGAGTTCTTAGGCACTAGCCCACTGACCAGAGATAGCAGAGAGAGAGAAGGTTAACAGGAAAAGGGGGATGTGTGCCTCTTTGGAATTAGTTCTTTGGGGTGATTCCAATCTTTGTTGTCAGGATATCAGCAATCCAGTTTAATAGCAAACACCAAATATGAATCAGTAACAGTGGCTCAATCCAGCAGAAACCACAAGGCTCCACTGAGTTGGCACAAGTCAGCAGAAGTAGCAAGAATCAGTCTGATTATGAGAAGTTTTTTGGTGTGTTTTTCTCTATGAAGTAAACACCAGTGAAAACTTGGAAACATTGCATGCTAGTCATTCAAGAGTGTCCTTTCACTGTCTATGGGGTTATATTTATATTCTTTCTAAACATCATGTGCCTTCTCAAGGGTCCACTCCAGTAAAACATCATATGCCCTCTCATATGTCTGCTTCAGCAAAACATTCTCTTACAAATTCCAGAAAAAATCATGTGACACAAACTGAGTTTTCAAAGAATTCAGAAACTTCCACTTCAGGGTACAAAGATAAATTTTATAATGTACTTAGCATTGTGCTGGTTTATCAGATTGGCTGTGTTAGATTATCTTCTAAGATCTATGGCCTCACTAACTGCAGAAGATAGGTAAGTTTTCCAGTACCAGGTATTATTTCTCTCCCATTGATTGGATCTTAACTATAATTAGAGTACTGTTTGCCACTAACGTGTAAATGCTACTTACAAATTTGCAGAGGTTTTCATGTAGGCCATGTTGTGGTTATGGGGGTTACTAGTGGGTTGATTTCATTTCCTATTGCTTATACAGTAATTTCATCTTACTTTAGTTTGCTCCTAATCTGTGTTTCTTTGGGGACTATTTATGAGTTAGACTTACTGTGAATGCTATTTTTGGAATTTCTTAGCAGAACACTTTTAACTTTACTTTTACTATTTTTGAACAGAAATGTAATTTTTTGTAAGTCAGGGAAAACCAGGGAGATTAAAACCTTTATTATGTCTGCCACCTTCTCTGAAACTCATATTTAATTTTAATTTTAATATGCAAATAAAATCTAAAATATTTATTTTTACAAATTTTCAATAAATTATACCTAATTCCTCACTCTCAATCTTTATTTTAAAACAAAAAGAACAATGAGAAGTAATAGGCATGAACAGCTGGAATATGTGTATCAAAATGCCAGTTTAGAAAGTGATTCACAGAGCTTCTAAGAAATTTTATGTGATGATAAGATTCTTCAGCTAATTAAAATACTTGGCACCAGACCATAGGTCCTGAGTTTGCTCCTCAGGACCTAAATTATGGAAAAGGGAAACAACTACAAGATGTCCTCTATTTCATATACACATTTGACATGCATGTACCCACACACTTATGCTTAATTCAATAAAGTTTGGGTGACTGGAGAGATGACTCAGCAGTTGAGTGTCTACTGTTCTTTCAAAGGACCAGAATTCACCCACCTTGAGTGAGGGGGGTCACAACTCCCTGTAACTTCAGCTCTTGGAGATCTGATGCCCTCTTCTGGTATATAAAGGCACTGCACACAATGGTACATAGCCACACAGGCACAAATGCACATAATTAAAAATAAGGTGGGGGAGAGAACATCCTCTTGGAGAAGGGGGAAGAGGAGTAGGATGAGAAATTGTGGGAGGGGAAACCAGGAGGGGGCAATGGCTGGACTGTAAAAAATAAAGTAAGGAGGAGGAGGAGAAGGAGGAGGAGGAGGAGGAGGAGGAGGAGGAGGAGGAGGAGGAGGAGGAAGAGGAGGAGGAGGAGAAATTGTGGGAGGGGAAACCAGGAGGGGGCAATGGCTGGACTGTAAAAAATAAAGTAAGGAGGAGAAGGAGGAGGAGGAGGAGGAGGAGGAGGAGGAGAAGAAGAGGAAGAAGAAGAAGAGGAAGAAGAAGAAGAAGAAGAAGAAGAAGAAGAAGAAGAAGAAGAAGAAGAAGAAGAAGAAGAAGAAGAAGAAGAAGAAGAAGATTAAAAGAAAAACTAATAGGATTACTTGATGGTTTTATTTAATCACGGTATGTGTTTTTTGATGTTCATCCGAAAAATGTGCACTTTGTTCGATCACTGTTAAGATCGACTCTAACAGGGAATCCATCTATTGCTTTTTAAAGAACTATATTGGCCAAGCTAGACTAATTCTTAAAACTACATTCGAAATAAACACATCTTTGAAGACATGCTTATCATTTTCTCAAGAATCTATAAAGTCTCATTACCTGTTAATAGAGTTTGATGAAGATGGAAGGTAAGAATGCCACAAATCACTTAGTGATGATGAGGACACAAACAGGGCTGTTTATTGGTGCTTAACTTCTGTTTTCTCCTCATCCTGCTTAACTATGCCACATTCTCTCTACTTATTTGGTGAGCTGTATTTGAATACGAATATCAATGGAAAAATGAATAACAAATGGTGCTGTTTGTCCAAAAAAAACTAAAAATCTTTTCTCCATCATTTCCATAAAAATAAAACTATCACAATTGTACCACTAAGAAAAGAAACACTATCTCTAAAAATACAGGAAACTTGCAAAAATGCACCAGGTGTCATATTTGAAACGTCAGATACCTAACATTGTTTTAAAAAATATTTTCTAACATGCTTAAAATTATAATCACAACATAGATAGTAATGGCTTGTAAGGCTTGACATAGCTTTCTGGTAGTAGAAAGATTTTCTTAATTTTCAAAGTTACTGCCATGGATTCACAACTCCAAATGTTAAAACTAAAGTTCTTGTCTCTTGCTCGCTCTTGCTCTTCCCTTCCTGCTCCTGCTCTGTCCCCTCACCCCTTACCCCCAACTCCCCCCCAATCCCCTGAATAAGCTGTATTCTACAGTAAAAAAAAAACACTAAAGTTCTCAAAGTCACAGAAGAAAATGTGTGTGATAGTGTCCTAGGTAAATATACATTATTTAAAGCATTAGAAACAATACACATTAATAATTAGTGCGAGGTGCTTCCCACAATATGAAAACTCCTACTTTACAACACTATTTTTATGTTTTCTCTTTTATTGAAAATAACTTCTTTCACCCTCATTATCCTGACATCCCTTCACTCCTCTTCATTCCTCCCACCTCCCCTCCTAACCGTATTCTACCCACTTTCTGTGTTTGATTAGAAAACAAATGGGCTTCTAATGGATAATAATTAAATAAGATAAAACAGGAACAAATATTGAAATATGACAAAATAAAGAAACACAAGAAAAAGATTCCCCCCAAAGGTACATAGAACAGATATAGACAGAGAGTCTCACCATGTCCATACACTCAGGAAGTATGTCTGTGTGTGTGTGTGTGTGTGTGTGTGTGTGTGTGTGTGTGTGTGTGTGTGTCTTAACAGTACTGTCTTTTCCCAATGAGAGGCCCTAGAAGAGAACTAATTTCTCATTTGCAAGTGGTTATCTATTAGAGATGACTTCTGGAGTAGGAAGAGGGCATTTGTCCACTTTGTCTTTCAGCTCTAGAACCCATCTGGTTTGAACCTGTGGAGGCCCTTTGCAGGCTACTTCAGTGTCTGTGAGTTCACATGTACATTGGTCATGATATGTTTTCAAGGTCTAATTTCCTTGGTGCCCTCCATCCCTTTTGGCTATTACACCCTTTCAACCTCCTCTTCTGCAAGGTCCTCTTAACCATGAGGGAAGGGATTTGATGGAGACGTCCTGTTAAGCTCTGAACTTTAGAGTCTCTCATTCTCTACATAATGATTGGCTGTGAATCTCTGTATTTGTTCCCACCTGATGCAGGAGGAAGATCCTCTGATGATGATGGACCAAGACACTGACCTATAAGTATAGGAGAATGTAGTCAAAGATCATTTTATTTTATTGCTATATTTGTTTACTTGTTTTTTTAAAAGAACAGTAGTACATGGTTTTTACCTAGGTTCCTTAATTACCTAGTCATAGGTTCTTGGTTTAAAACCTAAGCAATGTCTGGTGTGGATTCCATCTCCTGGAGTGGATCTGGTGGCACGATTTGGCAGAAACTGCTCAAGACACTATTCTAAAGGTACAAGAAAAATTACAGATTTGGACAATGTAGTTTCAATGTACAATCAAACAAAGAACATGCATAACACATAAAAATATAATCCGAAATACATGACTCCTGATCACCAACTGACAGAAGAATCAAGCAGATACTTCATAAAGAACCAATAGCAGGAAACATATGCTGTTCATCAAGAATGTTCAACTTAGAATCACAGGAAAGAGGGAGTGGAAAAATGGTTCAACACTTAACAGTGCTTGACGCTCTTTAAGAAGACACTAAATCCATTCCAAGTACCCAGGAGAGTCACTTCACAACCCTCTATAACCTACCTCCAAAGCATCTTTACCCTATTTAGTACCTGCACACACACACACACACACACACACACACACACACACACACACACACACTGCATATAAACACACAGAACCACACACATACATGTAAATAGAAATAAATTTTAAAATAAAAACACTGACATATATCTCTGAGCACTCGTTAGAAAGAATACCCTTGGGAGGGAAGAGAGAGGCAAAGATTAAAACAGACACAGAAGGAACACCCATTCAGAGCCTGCCCCACATGTGGCCCATACATATACAGCCACAAACTAGATAAGATGGATGAAGCAAAGAAGTGCAGGCTGACAGGAACCGGATGTAGATCTCTCCTCAGAGACACAGCCAGAATACAGAAAATACAGAGGCGAATGCCAGCAGCAAACCACTGAACTGAGAACGGGACCCCCGTTGAAGGAATCTTAGAAAGGACTGAAAGAGCTTGAAGGGGCTTGAGACCCCATATGAACAACATTGCCAACCAACCAGAGCTTCCAGGGATTAAGCCACTACCCAAAGACTATACATGGACTGACCCTGGGCTCCAACTGCATAGGTAGCAATGAATAGCCTAGTAAGAGCACCAGTGGAAGGGGAAGCCCTTGGTCCTGCCAAGACTGAACCCCCAGTGAAGGGGAGTGTTGGGGGGAGGGAGGTAATGGGAGGAGGATGGGGAGGGGACACCCATATAGAAGAGGAGGGGGAGGGACTAGGGGGATGTTTGCCTGGAAACCGGGAAAGCGAATAACAATTGAAATGTAAATAAGAAATACCCAAGTTAATAAAGATGGAGGGGGAAAAAAAGAAAGAAAGAAAGCGATTCAGAAGGCTTATAATGAAAAGCTACAGAGATGCTTATATGATTCTATATTCAGTCTCAAAAGTCAATCCCACTGTACTGCTATTAGCTGGACCTCAGAACTTAGCTCCCAATTAAATCAATGGAATGGGGAAAATGCAGAAGATGATAAATAAAATCGATATCTAATCTTCAAACATTGGTAAAATAAGGAAATTACCACCTTCTAATTTTGGATAAATTTGTTTTATGTCATAAGACACCGAAAGGTTTTCCTGTATTTAATAACAACAGTAGAAATGAATGATTTTCTTCTAAATAAACAGTTCTCAAGAAATGGTAGTATGAACAAGCTACTCTTTCCCACATATAAAATTCCCCTTCATTGATAAACCTGGGAACTTCGTTTAATTCTTGAACAAGTGAGTCAACTCTACTCTGGTATTCTTAGGAAAGGCACTGGATTTCCTGAGCAACTGTTTGCCAGGGAAAATCATTTATTTTATGAATAACATAAACTTATGTATCATAATTCAAAACTGTCTTGGAAAAAAACAGTGAAAGATGCTTAAAAACACAAAGGCATACAACCCAAAACTAATTTAAGAGAATCATGAATCTGTTTTATTAGGTTATGGTAGTTGCTTGGCAAAATAATAAAACATCTGAAGCATACATTTTTGAGCAAATGTGCACCTGCAAAATTGTTCAATGGCTTATGAGACACTGGTAGTAGAAAATTTGAACTAAATAATGCATGGATGTGCACACTTCTCAGAGTCTCCTTGATGCTTCTTAAAAGAGTCCCTTGCAAAGAGTAGTAGCTTATTAAATATTTACTGAATGAATTAGGAGCATATGTTTACATTCAAGTTGATAAATTTTAAAGCATAGTTGTCTTTTAAATCTCACCCTAACTAGAGAAGTACAAACTCAATGGCTTTACTTCATAGTGCAAGAATTTCTATTCTAAACTTGTTGCAAAAACATATGAAGTATGTTTTTCTTTAGTTCTTTGAATTCATTCTCATGGTTTACAAAACAATCAAATAAAATGTTTAAGAAATTCAAATATATTACCTTATATTTGAAGTGTAGTTAACTTTCACATAATAATTAAAGAGTCCAAATATTTTATCCAAACTCTCTCCAAAGTGATTTTTGAATATAAATATCCCAAATTTTATGCTAAAATGTCTATTTATCTTAAGTGTACAAAAACTGTTTCAGCATTCTCAGGAATATATCTCCAAGTTTCAGTTATAAAGATCAGAAAGTTTCTGATATATTGTCTAAATTTGTTTTATTGTATCATGTTTAATTAAAAATTCTATTTTTGCCTCACTTCCCAAAACAGAGAAATGTTGCAGTGGAACTGACTGGACAAGGTTTTGTGTCATTTTCTTAGTATTAAATTTCTCCTCCATTTTTCTATGTCTACTATCTTTTCTGTCTGCCTAGTATGTGATTTAAGCTCATATAATTTGGGAGCAGCATTGTATAATTCTTTTCCTCTCTTGCAGATAATTAAGAACATTTGCTACTTTACTCTTGATTAGCCCTGATATAATCCCTGTGATGATGTCCTAAACGTCACTGCTGATTCCCACAGGTTAGGCAGCCTGAGTGGCTCCTGAGCTTGTCTCCATTCTATTTGTGGATTTAAATGAAGTATCGATGTTATTTGAGAGCTGAGAGAGACAGAACACTCTCTGAATGGAGAAAAGAGTCAAGCAAATAACCTGAAAGGGGTCACATGCTTTGCAGAACAGGGCTATTTTTCCACACATTTGCTGAAGCATTGAAGTGGAAGATTTTCTCAACCTCTGAGATATCCTGATCTATTCAAACAGGTTCTAGTCTTTTCCTGCATTCTCCATACAATATAGAGCATTAGGGAAAGCTCTGTCCCATTGATTTTGCTTTCCTCTTGAAATTAGACATCCTATGACTCCAAGTTCTGCAATTTAAACCTCTGTTAGCTATTTCCAGTGCTATAAATATCCCAGTATTGAGAAATTAACTATAAATTGACTACATTTAACTTTGTGTGTGCATGCATATGCATGTGTGCATGATGCATGTGTGTTTGTGTGTGTGTGTATGTGTGTGTGTGTTTAGAGCTTGTTTCTTCTTTTCTTTCCTGTTCTTTTTTACATTGGGGGTGATTCAATGAGTTGAGCTAATGTGATGTGAAAAATATTTAATCCCATCTTCATTCTTCTATATATGTGAATATTCTCTTCTATCTCTTATCTGGATGGACAGTTGATTTGGCCCTTTGAGTTCTTATCTTTCTTTTGATTTTAGGTTTAGAACAAAGAATTCTGATTATAATTTTTGTCTTGATGTTTGAAGCCTCTTCTTAAGTGAATCAGGACTATCAGTGACCTAGTGCTATAAATTGTTTTAAAATGATAAAAATTCTCGACGTGCATATGTATATTAGACACCAAGTTGGGACCCATGGGCATACTCATGTAACCTAGCATAGCTAAGGTCAGAGTCTGATGTTTTGTCAAACCATTGAGTTGTCATCTTATAGACTCACTGATGCTATTTGAAAGAGCAAACATAGATCAACAGTATTCCATTCCTGAGGATGTGTACTGAGTAGTCATGTACTATAGTATCCATTAGGTAGGAAATGGAATGAAAAGGAATGGACTCTGAGAACAGGAGCATCAGAAAGGAAGATGCCACAGTCTAGGGGAAGATGGTTGAGGATTGCACCAACTTCTCCAAGTAATCTGTTCCACCACAACTATCATCAGACTTCTGATGAACAGATGCTATATAAGAGCCATTAGATACTGTTGAAACTCAGAACTGTGTTATCATGTGAATTCTGTCAGAAATAGCTGCTCGAGTTTCAAAAGAATGCAGTCATAAAATATTTGCCCCCCCGTGTCTATATCATGAAATAAGACAATGTGTCAATCTGACAAACAGAATTTCATTTAGAAAATTAATATTTCAAATCCCAGTTTCCTAGTAACTATGTGTAAGGAATTTAGTTTACCTCACCAAGCTTCAACTTTGTGTAGGACTGGTGTGCACAACACAGGTGACACTTACAACTAACTCTCAGGGCTGTTTATAATACCCACTCATTAAAAAATAGCTAAGAAGTATGACCATGTCTAGCATGAAAAGAAATTCTAGAGAGAATTGATAAAAGCTTTGTGACACTGGTTAAGCAAACAGCTATTATATTAAAAAGCCTAATTACCTCTAACAAACTTACTTACCTTCTACCACATCACAGCCTCATTAAACTCTGCTTCATGGTTGTTTGACATTCATAAAGACCTACTCAATAAACCCAAGCATCTATAAATAGTTTCTCCTCTCTATCTTTATCTGTGTGATAATTATACCAATTTACTTTTTCTTTCCTTATTTAGTGTCTAGACCACAAATACAAATTATATAGCAACTGTGAAAATGCATACTTTTGCTTATTGTTTAAATCTTATCAGTGAAGTGATACCATATTAGATAAGAACAATTCATAGACATTACCCTGCACTTGGATATTTTAGTAGTAATTGTTCAAGAAACTTTTGAATACACTATGGACTACATAAGCTTATTTGGTGATGAATGTAAAGTCAAAGATTCAGCATTCTCAGCAGCTTAAATTCGAATCTGGGTACACTCTTTTAATTTTCAATTTAAACGGGAGGAAGTACAATGTCTGTGCTTTCTTTGTAGTTTTAAATGGTTAAATATTTAGATGTTTTAAAAAGCATACGTTTTTTATATTCTGTAATATACAAAGTGAGCACCCAAAACTCAACAGTAGAAAAACATCTAGTTGAAATGGGTAAACAAATAAACAGAAAAATAAAAATGTTCCCATAGAGCAAAAGAAGCTATCATAATAGCAAAACAGTCCACAGGAAAAGATAAAATCTTGGTCAAATATACTTCTGACATGGTACTGAAAACAAAAAATTAACAAAGAACTGCAAAAAATTAAAGGTGACAAAAAGAAAATTGCTACTCAGCAAATAGGCTGATGAGTTGGGCAGAGAATCTCAAATGGACAATTGCAAGTTAACGCAGGTTCAATATCCCTTGAGTCATGAGGTATAGGCAAGTTAAAATTATTTCAAGATGCCTCCTTACCCAAATGGGTGGCAATAACTGGTTAACATCAAGAAATCTAAGATCAGGAGTAGAAGGCAGGAAATAATCAAACTCAAAGCTGAAATCAACCAAGTAGAAACAAAAAGGACTATGCAAAGAATCAACAGAACCAAAAGTTGGTTCTTTGAGAAAAATCAACAAGATGGATAAACCCTTAGTCAGACTAACGAGAGGGCACAGAGAGTGTATACAAATTAACAAAATCAGAAATGAAAGGGAGACATAACTACAGAATCAGAGGAAATTCAAAAAATCATCAGCTCCTACTACAAAAGCCTATATTCAACAAAATTTGAAAACCTGCAGGAAATGGACAATTTCCTAGACAGACACCAGGTACCAAAGTTAAATCAGGAAAAGATAAACCATTTAAACAACCCCATAACTCCTATAGAAATAGAAGCAGTCATTAAAAGTCACCCAAACAAAAAGTGCCCAGGTCCAGATGGGTTCAGTGCAGAATTCTATCAGACCTTCATAGAAGACCTCATACCATTACAATCCAAACTATTCCACAAAATTGAAACAGATGGAGTGCTACCGAATTCCTTCTATGAAGACACAATTACTCTTATACCTAAACCACACAAAGACCCAACAAAGAAAGAGAACTTCAGACCAATTTCCCTTATGAATATTGACGCAAAAATACTCAGTAAAATTCTTGCAAACCAAATCCAAGAGCACATCAAAACAATCATCTATCATGATCAAGTAGGCCTCAACCCAGAGATGCAGGGATGATTTAATATACGGAAAACCATCAACGTAATCCACTACATAAACAAACTGAAACATAACGGCTGAGAAAGCATTTGACAAAATTCAACATCCCTTCATGATAAAAGTCCTGGAAAGAATAGGAATTCAAGGCCCATACCTAAACATAGTAAAAGCCATATAGAGCAAACCAGTCGCTAACATTAAACTAAATGGAGAGAAACTTGAAGCAATCCCACTAAAATCAGGGACTAGACAAGGCTGCCCACTCTCTCCCTACTTATTCAATATATTTCTTGAAGTTCTAGCCAGAGCAATCAGACAACAAAAGGAGATCAAAGGGATAAAGATTGGACAGGAAGAAGTCAAAATATCACTATTTGCAGATGATAGTATATTTAAGTGATCCCAAAAGTTCCACCAGAGAACTACTAAACCTGATAAATACCTTCAGCAAAGTGGCTGGGTATAAGATTAACTCAAATAAATCAGTAGTCTTCCTCTACATACACAAAAGAGAAACAAGCCAAGAAAGAAATTAGGGAAATGACACCCTTCACAATAGTCCCAAATAATAAAATATACTTTGGTGTGATGTTAACCAAGCAAGTAAAAGATCTGTATGATAAGAACTTCAAGCCTCTGAAGAAAGAAATTGAAGAAGATCTCAGAAGATGGTAAGATCTCCCATGCTCATCGATTGGCAGGATTAATATAGTAAAAATGGCCACTTTACCAAAAGCAATCTACAGATTCAGTGCAATCCCCATGAAAGTACAAATCCAGTTCTTGAGAGTTAGACAGAACAATTTGCAAATTCATCTGAAATAACAAAAAAACCCAGGATAGCTAAAACTATCCTCAACAATAAAAGGACTTCTGGGGGAATCACTATCCCTGAACTCAAGCAGTATTACAGAGCAATAGTCATAAAAACTGTATGGTATTGGTACAGGGACAGGCAGATAGACCAGTGAAATAGAATTGAAGACCTAGAAATGAACCCACACAGCTATGGTCACTTGATTTTTGACAAAGGAGCCAAAACCATTCAATGGAAAAAAGATAGCATTTTCAGCAAATGGTGTTGGTTCAACTGGAGGTCAGCATGTAGAAGAATGCAGATTGATCCATTCTTATCACCCTGTATAAAGCTTAAGTCCAAGTGGATCAAGGACCTTTACATCAAACCAGATACACTCAAACTAATAGAAGAAAAAGTGGGGAAGCTTCTCAAACACATGGGCACTGGGAAAAATTTCCTGAACAAAACACCAATGGCTTGTGCTCTAAGATCAAGAATCGGCAAATAAGATCTCATAAAACTGCAAAGCTTCTGTAACTCAAAGGACATGGTTGTTAGGACAAAACGACAACCAACAGATCAGAAAAAGATCTTTACCAATCCTACATCTGACAGGGGGTTAATATCCAAAATATACAAAGAATTCATGAAATTAGACAGCATGGAGACAAATAACCCTATTAAAAATGGAGTTCAGAGATAAACAAAGAATTCACAGCTGAGGAATGCTGAATGGCTGAGAAACACCTAAAGAAGTGTTCAACATCTTTAGTCATAAGGGAAATGCAAATCAAAACAACCCTGAGATTCCAACTCACACCAGTCAGAATGGCTAAAATCAAAAACTCCAATGACAGCAGATGCTGGCGGGGATGTGGAGAAAGAGGAACACTCCTCCATTGTTGGTGGGATTGCAGACTGGTACAACCATTCTGGAAATCAGTCTGGGGGTTCCTCAGAAAATTGAACATTGTACTACTTGAGGACCCAGCTATACCTCTCTTGGGCATATACCCAAAAGATGCTCCAACATTTAGCAAAGACACGTGCTCCACTATGTTCTTACAGCCTTATTTATAATAGTCAGAAGCTGGAAAGAACCCAGATGCCCTTCAACAGAGGAATGGATACAGAAAATGTGGTACTTCTACAAAATGGAATACTACTCCAATATCAAAAACAATGAATTTATGAAATTCATAGGCAAATGGATGGAACTGGAAAATATTATCCTGAGTGAGGTAACCCAATTCCAGAAAAACACACATGGTATGCAGTCATTGATAAGTGGATATTAGCCCAAATGCTTGAATTACCCAAGATGCACAGAACACGTGAAACTAAAAAAGGATGAAGAGAATGCGAATGCTTCACTCATTCTTTAAAAGGGGAACAAGAATACCCTTGGGAGGAAATAGGGAGGCAAGGTTTAGGACAGAGGCTCAAGGAACACCCATTCAGAGCCTGCCCCACATGTGGCACATACATATACAGCCACCAAGATAAGATGGATGAAGCAAAGAAGTACAGGCTGACAGGAACCGGACAGAGATCTCTCCTGAGAGACACAGCCAGAATACAGCAAATACAGAGGCGAGTACGAGCAGCAAACCATGGACCTGAGAACAGGACCCCTGTTGAAGGAATCAGAGAAAGGACTGAAAGAACTTGAAAGGGCTTGAGACCCCATTATGAACAACAATGCCAACCAACCAGAGCTTCCAGGGACTAAGCCACCACCCAAAGACTATACATGAACTGATCCTGGGCTCCAACTGCATAGGTAGCAATGAATAGCCTAGTAAGAGCACCAGTGGGAGGGGAAGCCCAGTGAAAGGGATTGTTGGGGGAAGAGCGGTAAAGGGAGGAGGATGGGGAGGAGAACACCTATTGAGAAGGGGAGGGGATGGGTTAGGGAGATGATTGCCTGGAAACTGGGAAAGTTAATAACAATTGAAATGTCAATAAGAAATATCCAATTTAATAAAGATGGAGAAAAAATGGAAAAAAAGAAATCTAAGATCAAAAAAGAAGAGGATATGGGGAAAGAACAACCCTGATACACTGTTAATGGAAGTGCAAACTAATACAGCCATTATGGAAATCTGTATGAAGAATTATCAAAAAAAATTAGAAATAGTTCTTTTCTACCTCCTCCCTCCCTTTGCCTCTGAGAGGAAGTTCCCCATCCCGTATTCCCCCACCCTGGTAATCAAGTCTCTGCAGGGTTAGGCACATCCTATCCCACTGACATTAAACCAAGCAACCCTCTCCTATGTGTGTTACAGGAGTCTAAGACCAGTCCATGTATACTCTTTGTTTGGTCGCTCAGTCTCTGTGAGTTCCCAAAGGTCCAGTTTAGTTGAGACTGCTGGTCTTCCTGCAGGGTTGCCACCTTCTTGAGAGCATTCAATACTTCCCATAACTCTTCTTCAGTGCTCACCAACATCCCTCCAATGTTTGTCTGTGGCTGTGAGGCAGGACCAGGTGGGGAGCAACATTTGGGATGGAATTAATTATTTAATTAATTAAAAAAGAAATAGATTGCCAAGGATGTCATTTTTAAATCTTCATGGGAAGAAAAAATTAGAACTAGAGCTACCACATGACAAATCTATAATGCTCCTGGATGTATACCCAAAGGACTCTATATTCTGCAAGAAAAGATACCTTTACATCATATTTATTGCTACCCTACTTACAATAGCAATCAATTTGGGATCAGCTTAGATGTGTGTCACCAGATGAATGCCTAATGAAAACGTTGGACAGTACACAATGGAATGCTATTTAGCTATATGGAAAAGATTTTAAAAAGTGAAATTTAAAGAACAAAGGATATACTGGGAAGATATTACCTCTTTACATTGAGGTTATTTTTTTTATTTATTCTAATTTGGAACTCTTGCAATTCCTCTAGTCTTTCAAGTGTGGATTCTATCTTTACACAGTTGGAATTGAACTCAGAGCCTTGCACATGCATAGCAGTTGTCTAATAATTAACTGCATCCATGGTCAACCCTAAGTCTTTCAATATGTCATGAAATGATCAGTGGTCAGAACATTGCTTTACCCTCAAGTTAAAGCCTCTTTGCATTACAGCCTTTGCCTTTTATGTTTCCCCTGCTTGGACTTTGCAACAACAATGGCAAAATCCAGTAGATACAGTGCAGTTCCCCTCAACCCAAATGATTTCCTATCTTACCATCTAGCAAGGCTTTTATCTGTTCTATTTAGTTTTAGGTTTAAAAAATATAATTATATTGTAGTGAACTCACAAACAAAAACGTCACAGATTTAACAAGCAATTCAAAATGGTAGCCAAACTCTACACTGCATGACTCAGTGGACATCTTTACAGTGGGAATGGTCATTCTGAAACCATGAAGTTTGACAGGGCTAATGATCTAATTATCAATATCACTTTTATGGCTTTATCTCTTTTAAAAAAAGCAGTAGACTTACCTATTAAAAAGGAAAAACTATGGCAAGATTAAAACTTTAAAATTATAGTATGCATTCTTTCATATATCATGTGGGTTTGGGACAGGAAATACAACCTTCAGCATCACCTAAAATTATGATTTTTCAGTCTATGTTGTAAATATTATACTGTATTCATACATATAACTCGTTACCTATAAACATATATATGTTTACAAAATGAGCATAAGTTATTCACATTCATAAGTATAAACAGAAACAAACCATCTAGAATAACTATAGCTATTTAAGACCAAGGAAATAAAACTGTCAGTCAACAAATAGACTAAGGAAATGGCAAAAATCTTGAAAGGAGAAAGAGAAGTGGCCAATTGGTATTTTAAAAAGTGTTTACCATTTCTAGCCATCAGGGAAAGGCAAATTAAATCTCTGTTGAAATATAACCTCACTCAAAACAGAATAGAATTCATTAAGATACCTGACCACAAATGTTGGAGGCTGTGAAAAGAGAACAATTATTCAAATTCGTGGAAATATATATTAATGTAGCCATTATGGATATTATTTTGGAGGTTGCTCAAGAAATTAAAAATAAAAGTACCGGCTGCCGCTGCAGAGAGCCCCTGGGCAGCACCCCACGAGCGAACTTGAGCCTCGGGACCACAGGTAAGACCAAATTTTCTGCTGCAAGAAAGCTGCCTGGTGAGCTTGGGACACACGGAAGCAGAATTTCTCTAGAACCGGGCACGTTCTGTGTTTACCGGAAGTCCCACACCCGCGATCCCGGCCCGCAGCAGCTCTCTGCTCCCAGACCCGGTGAGAGAGAGACCCAACCGCCTGGTCAGGTGGGCACTCCTGAGGCTGCAGAGCGGAAGAGACCACCAACACTGCTCACCCCTGCCCACATCCCTGGCCCAAGAGGAAACTGTATAAGGCCTCTGGGCTCCCGTGGGGGAGGGCCCAGGAGCGGCAGGACCCCTGCCACAGACACCGCCGGACCCTGAAGGAAACAGACCGGATAAACAGTTCTCTGCACCCAAATCCCGTGGGAGGGAGAGCTAAACCTTCAGAGAGGCAGACAGGCCTTGGAAACCAGAAGAGACTGCTCCCTGCACACACATCTCGGACGCCAGAGGAAAAAGCCAAAGACCATCTGGAACCCTGGTGCACTGAAGCTCCCTGAAGGGGCGGCACAGGTCTTCCTGGTTGCTGCCGCTGCAGAGAGCCCCTGGACAGCACCCCACGAGCAAACCTGAGCCTCGGGACCACAGGTAAGACCAAATTTTCTGCTGCAAGAAAGCTGCCTGGTGAACTCAAGACACAGGCCCACAGGAACAGCTGAAGACCTGTAGAGAGGAAAAACTACACGCCCGAAAGCAGAACACTCTGTCCCCATAACTGACTGAAAGAGAGGAAAACAGGTCTACAGCACTCCTGACACACAGGCTTATAGGACAGTCTAGCCACTGTCAGAAATAGCAGAACAAAGTAACACTAGAGATAATCTGATGGCGAGAGGCAAGCGCAGGAACCCAAGCAACAGAAACCAAGACTACATGCCATCATCGGAGCCCAATTCTCCCACCAAAACAAACATGGAATATCCAAACACACCAGAAAAGCAAGATCTAGTTTCAAAATCATATTTGATCATGATGCTGGAGGACTTCAGGAAAGACCTGAACACACTTAGGGAAGCACAGGAAAACATTAATAAACAAGTAAAAGCCTACAGAGAGGAATTGCAAAAATCCCTGAAAGAATTCCAGGAAAACACAATCAAACAGTTGAAGGAATTAAAAATGGAAATAGAAGCAATCAAGAAAGAACACATGGAAAAAACCCTGGATATAGAAAACCAAAAGAAGAGACAAGGAGCTGTAGATACAAGCTTCACCAACAGAATACAAGAGATGGAAGAGAGAATCTCAGGAGCAGAAGATTCCATAGAAATCATTGACTCAACTGTCAAAGATAATGTAAAGCAGAAAAAGCTACTGGTCCAAAACATACAGGAAATCCAGGACTCAATGAGAAGATCAAACCTAAGGATAATAGGTATAGAAGAGAGTGAAGACTCCCAGCTCAAAGGACCAGTAAATATCTTCAACAAAATCATAGAAGAAAACTTCCCTAACCTAAAAAAAGAGATACCCATAGACATACAGGAAGCCTACAGAACTCCAAATAGATTGGACCAGAAAAGAAACACCTCCCGTCACATAATTGTCAAAACACCAAACGCACAAAATAAAGAAAGAATATTAAAAGCAGTAAGGGAAAAAGGTCAAGTAACATATAAAGGGAGACCTATCAGAATCACACCAGACTTCTCGCCAGAAACTATGAAGGCCAGAAGATCCTGGACTGATGTTATACAGACCCTAAGAGAACACAAATGCCAGCCCAGATTACTGTATCCAGCAAAACTCTCAATTAACATTGATGGAGAAACCAAGATATTCCATGACAAAACCAAATTTACACAATATCTTTCTACAAATCCAGCACTACAAAGGATAATAAATGGTAAAGCCCAACATAAGGAGGCAAGCTATACCCTAGAAGAAGCAAGAAACTAATCGTCTTGGCAACAAAACAAAGAGAATGAAAGCACACAAACATAACCTCACATCAAATATGAATATAACGGGAAGCAATAATCACTATTCCTTAATATCTCTCAATATCAATGGCCTCAACTCCCCAATAAAAAGACATAGATTAACAAACTGGATACGCAACGAGGACCCTGCATTCTGCTGCCTACAGGAAACACACCTCAGAGACAAAGACAGAAACTACCTCAGAGTGAAAGGCTGGAAAACAACTTTCCAAGCAAATGGTCAGAAGAAGCAAGCTGGAGTAGCCATTCTAATATCAAATAAAATCAATTTCCAACTAAAAGTCATCAAAAAAGATAAGGAAGGACACTTCATATTCATCAAAGGAAAAATCAACCAAGATGAACTCTCAATCCTAAATATCTATGCCCCAAATACAAGGGCACCTACATATGTAAAAGAAACCTTACTAAAGCTCAAAACACACATTGCACCTCACACAATAATAGTGGGAGATTTCAACACCCCACTCTCATCAATGGACAGATCATGGAAACAAAAATTAAACAGTGATGTAGACAGACTAAGAGAAGTCATGAGCCAAATGGACTTAACGGATATTTATAGAACATTCTATCCTAAAGCAAAAGGATATACCTTCTTCTCAGCTCCTCATGGTACTTTCTCCAAAATTGACCATATAATTGGTCAAAAAACGGGCCTCAACAGGTACAGAAAGATAGAAATAATCCCATGCGTGCTATCGGACCACCACGGCCTAAAACTGGTCTTCAATAACAATAAGGGAAGAATGCCCACATATACGTGGAAATTGAACAATGCTCTACTCAATGATAACCTGGTCAAGGAAGAAATAAAGAAAGAAATTAAAAACTTTTTAGAATTTAATGAAAATGAAGATACAACATACTCAAACTTATGGGACACAATGAAAGCTGTGCTAAGAGGAAAACTCATAGCGCTGAGTGCCTGCAGAAAGATACAGGAAAGAGCATATGTCAGCAGCTTGACAGCACACCTAAAAGCTCTAGAACAAAAAGAAGCAAATACACCCAGGAGGAGTAGAAGGCAGGAAATAATCAAACTCAGAGCTGAAATCAACCAAGTAGAAACAAAAAGGACCATAGAAAGAATCAACAGAACCAAAAGTTGGTTCTTTGAGAAAATCAACAAGATAGATAAACCCTTAGCCAGACTAACGAGAGGACACAGAGAGTGTGTCCAAATTAACAAAATCAGAAATGAAAAGGGAGACATAACTACAGATTCGGAGGAAATTCAAAAAATCATCAGATCTTACTATAAAAACCTATATTCAACAAAATTTGAAAATCTTCAGGAAATGGACAATTTCCTAGATACCAGGTATCGAAGTTAAATCAGGAACAGATAAACCAGTTAAACAACCCCATAACTCCTAAGGAAATAGAAGCAGTCATTAAAGGTCTCCCAACCAAAAAGAGCCCAGGTCCAGACGGGTTTAGTGCAGAATTCTATCAAACCTTCATAGAAGACCTCATACCAATATTATCCAAACTATTCCACAAAATTGAAACAGATGGAGCCCTACCGAATTCCTTCTACGAAGCCACAATTACTCTTATACCTAAACCACACAAAGACACAACAAAGAAAGAGAACTTCAGACCAATTTCCCTTATGAATATCGACGCAAAAATACTCAATAAAATTCTGGCAAACCGAATTCAAGAGCACATCAAAACAATCATCCACCATGATCAAGTAGGCTTCATCCCAGGCATGCAGGGATGGTTTAATATACGGAAAACCATCAACGTGATCCATTATATAAACAAACTGAAAGAACAGAACCACATGATCATTTCATTAGATGCTGAGAAAGCATTTGACAAAATTCAACACCCCTTCATGATAAAAGTCCTGGAAAGAATAGGAATTCAAGGCCCATACCTAAACATAGTAAAAGCCATATACAGCAAACCAGTTGCTAACATTAAACTAAATGGAGAGAAACTTGAAGCAATCCCACTAAAATCAGGGACTAGACAAGGCTGCCCACTCTCTCCCTACTTATTCAATATAGTTCTTGAAGTTCTAGCCAGAGCAATCAGAAAACAAAAGGAGATCAAAGGGATACAGATCGGAAAAGAAGAGGTCAAAATATCACTATTTGCAGATGACATGATAGTATATTTAAGTGATCCCAAAAGTTCCACCAGAGAACTACTAAAGCTGATAAACAACTTCAGCAAAGTGGCTGGGTATAAAATTAACTCAAATAAATCAGTTGCCTTCCTCTATACAAAAGAGAAACAAGCCGAGAAAGAAATTAGGGAAACGACACCCTTCATAATAGACCCAAATAATATAAAGTACCTCGGAGTGACTTTAACCAAGCAAGTAAAAGATCTGTACAATAAGAACTTCAAGACACTGAGGAAAGAAATTGAAGAAGACCTCAGAAGATGGAAAGATCTCCCATGCTCATGGATTGGCAGGATTAATATGGTAAAAATGGCCATTTTACCAAAAGCAATCTACAGATTCAATGCAATCCCCATCAAAATACCAATCCAATTCTTCAAAGAGTTAGACAGAACAATTTGCAAATTCATCTGGAATAACAAAAAACCCAGGATAGCTAAAGCTATCCTCAACAATAAAAGGACTTCAGGGGGAATCACTATCCCTGAACTCAAGCAGTATTACAGAGCAATAGTGATAAAAACTGCATGGTATTGGTACAGAGACAGACAGATAGACCAATGGAATAGAATTGAAGACCCAGAAATGAACCCACACACCTATGGTCACTTGATTTTTGACAAAGGAGCCAAAACCATCCAATGGAAAAAAGATAGTATTTTCAGCAAATGGTGCTGGTTCAACTGGAGGGCAACATGTAGAAGAATGCAGATCGATCCATCCTTATCACCCTGTACAAAGCTTAAGTCCAAGTGGATCAAGGACCTCCACATCAAACCAGACACACTCAAACTAATAGAAGAAAAACTAGGGAAGCATCTGGAACACATGGGCACTGGAAAAAATTTCCTGAACAAAACACCAATGGCTTATGCTCTAAGATCAAGAATCGACAAATGGGATCTCATAAAACTGCAAAGCTTCTGTAAGGCAAAGGACACTCTGGTTAGGACAAAACGGCAACCAACAGATTGGGAAAAGATCTTTACCAATCCTACAACAGATAGAGGCCTTATTTCCAAAATATACAAAGAACTGAAGAAGTTAGACCGCAGGGAAACCAATAACCCTATTAAAAAATGGGGTTCAGAGCTAAACAAAGAATTCACAGCTGAGGAATGCCGAATGGCTGAGAAACACCTAAAGAAATGTTCAACATCTTTAGTCATAAGGGAAATGCAAATCAAAACAACCCTGAGATTTCACCTCACACCAGTGCGATTGGCTAAGATCAAAAACTCAGGTGACAGCAGATGCTGGCGAGGATGTGGAGAAAGAGGAACACTCCTCCATTGTTGGTGGGATTGCAGACTGGTAAAACCATTCTGGAAATCAGTCTGGAGGTTCCTCAGAAAATTGGACATTGAACTGCCTGATGATCCAGCTATACCTCTCTTGGGCATATACCCAAAAGATGCCTCAACATATAAAAGAGACACGTGCTCCACTATGTTCATCGCAGCCTTATTTATAATAGCCAGAAGCTGGAAAGAACCCAGATGCCCTTCAACAGAGGAATGGATACAGAAAATGTGGTACATCTACACAATGGAATATTACTCAGCTATCAAAAACAACGAGTTTATGAAATTCGTAGGCAAATGGTTGGAACTGGAAAATATCATCCTGAGTGAGCTAACCCAATCACAGAAAGACATACATGGTATGCACTCATTGATAAGTGGCTATTAGCCCAAATGCTTGAATTACCCTAGATCCCTAGAACAAACGAAACTCAAGACGGATGATCAAAATGTGAATGCTTCACTCCTTCTTTAAATGAGGAAAAAGAATACCCTTGGCAGGGAAGGGAGAGGCAAAGATTAAAACAGAGACTGAAGGAACACCCATTCAGAGCCTGCCCCACATGTGGCCCATACATATACAGCCACCCAATTAGACAAGATGGATGAAGCAAAGAAGTGCAGACCGACAGGAGCCGGATGTAGATCGCTCCTGAGAGACACAGCCAGAATACAGCAAATATAGAGGCGAATGCCAGCAGCAAACCACTGAACTGAGAATAGGTCCCCTATTGAAGGAATCAGAGAAAGAACTGGAAGAGCTTGAAGGGGCTCGAGACCCCAAAAGTACAACAATGCCAAGCAACCAGAGCTTCCAGGGACTAAGCCACTACCTAAAGACTATACATGGACTGACCCTGGACTCTGACCCCATAGGTAGCAATGAATATCCTAGTAAGAGCACCAGTGGAAGGGGAAGCCCTGGGTCCTGCTAAGACTGAACCCACAGTGAACTAGTCTATGGGGGGAGGGCGGCAATGGGGGGAGGGTTGGGAGGGGAACACCCATAAGGTAGGGGAGGGGGGAGGGGGATGTTTGCCCGGAAACCGGGAAAGGGAATAACACTCGAAATGTATATAAGAAATACTCAAGTTAATAAAAAAAAAAATAAAATAAAAGTACCATATGGCATGATTTTAGTTTTTAATGTACACTTATTAAGTGATATTTAGTCAATACACCTCCTACTGATTTTTGTAGTGTTAAATTTTTAAAAGTTTGCTTTATGCTCCTGGCAGATATACACATGCTTTTTGAAACCCACCCAAGAGCTCTGGATTCACAAATTAAAGACACACACACGCACACACACACACGCACACACACACACACACACACACACACACACACACACACACACACCACAGATTATTTTTAATATGCCTAACATGCGTTTACTAGCTCAATGTCTGGGCATTTCCAAACCTCCCCACAGCAAGCACATACTCCTGAATTAACACTTTCTATATCTATATTTTATTTTTGCTGTCCTGCTTTCTTCTGGGCAGCCCTCGTATGGGACCACTTTTCCCTGTGTACTGAAATGTTAGCTGTCTCATCTTTCTGCTGCTTCATGGCATGGTCCAACATACACCTCCTCACCACCACCTTCTTTTTCCTCCCTCTTCTGCATTTCTTGACCGGGAATCCTAAATGTCTCACCTCTGTCTCCCTTCCCAGCCATTGGCCATTGGCAAATTTATTTCCCAGTCAAAGTCAACTGGGGACAGGCTTCCTTTAGCCTACATAGGGGACATTGTAAACAGATTTTTGGATACCATAATTATCATGAGAACATAAGCTGCCACATTTCCCCCCTTTTTGTCCACTAAATTGTGTCCAATATATATTGAACACAATTGTAACAGTCATATTAATTATGAGGTATGATATACAAAGCATCTATTCAATCATTTTTGTCAGTTTTTATACATCTATCCTAACTTAAAGACCTTACAATTCTATACCCGAATTATGTTTTGATTTTAACTTGTATTATGATCTGAAAACTAGCTTTTAAATAAACGTCATCTTCCTCAATGTTAAATAAGTTAAGTTTGGTTATTATAAGACTATACATAGTTTTAACCCCATCAGAAGTCCAAGAACAAATTAAATATTACATAGATATGTAGAAAGCACAAAAATGTAGCTTCCAAACTTAACCAAATTGTGAAGGTGTTGGAACATCTGTCTTCAGCCCTATGGCCCAGGATCATTTGACAGACCTTAAATGAAGTAGAAACTGTAAGAGAATAGCTCATTCTGTCTTGTCAGAGCTAAGCTGTCAACTATCCTGTATCTTATGTCCTTTCTTGTACAGTATTTTTTATCTGTGGTTGAATTAGAAAATTTTTGTCCAGTGGCTATCATGTAATAATTAGAGTAACTCCATATGGAGGTTATGATGCTCAATATATTCTTTAGCCATGAAGGGGGTACTGTCACAAGCAAACATGTTTCTAGACAAATGATCTTTAGTAATGAATTAATATTAAATGCCATATTTTGTGGATGTCAGATATTTTGAAGACTAAAGTAAATGTGAACTGCTAAACTTGACTATACTTAATTATTTCTATTTGGATAATATTGAAAGTATTTTATCATAAATAAACCAGAATCTAATGTACCCATGAGTTTACTACTGGACCTTAACTTGTGCTACTTAATCAGCCTAGATAGTTTGTAATAGCAGCTATCAAAGGACTGGCTCAAAGCCTGGTTTAAATGAGCCTTTCTAAGACTAACAATATTGATTTCAAAATTATAGAAATATGAATAGTTTGTATCAACAAAAACCTTAAATCTGTATCAATATGTAAATTATGTATCAATGTAAGAAATTGTAACATCAACTTTATATCAATTATAAGGTTTCTATCAATATGTTTATGACCATACAATGTTTTGTTTAAGAATAAATTTAGTAGACTTTCCCATATATATCCTCTCTATTTAAAATTATAACCATTTCCAATTTTCCCTTAAAATGATAATGTATCTATAATCTTTTTTATTGGATATAAAATAAGCATAACCAGACACCTAAACCCAAGGAATTGAGATAACGACTCCTATAATTTTTTCATGCTGAAGAAGGGAAACAAAAAAAATTCTTTAAAGGTGTGGCTAATACACTCCCCTCCGATATTCCTGAGTTAATACTTGCTGAATCTATATTTCAACTCTGCTACCCCAGAACTAGACAGGAAAATGGCCCCTGGGGCCACTCTCTGACTCTTACATGGCTGGATGTTTTCTCTCCTGCAGCTCTTAAGTCTGAACTCTCTGCTTCCCCATCATGGTGATTCTGCATCCTCTTCTCCCCATTGGCCCTTACCTGGAAAATCTAAAAGTCCCAAACTTTGTTTCTCTGCCTAACCATTGGCTACCAGCAACTTTTTTTCATGAATCAAAGCCAACTGGGGTCAGGGATCTTCAGTATCTTACCAGCAGACATTCTGGTTTCCATGTAATTAATTTTGTATTAATACAAATAGAATTAGAACCAATCCTCAACAGATTTTTTTAGCTAATCCAATTATAGAAGACAAACACCAAAATATTTGACTAAAATATAATTAAATTTTTTCTAGTTAACTTAAATATAGTATTAAAATCATCTTAAGCTAATCAATTTAAAATAAACATATGAAAACAATAAAGTAAGTGCAAGCAAAAACAATGGGTATTAAGGCACATGTTCTAGGCCCAGCTGTCCTGGCCAGTCTGCCATCCCAGGGGAGCATTCATCATCCCACCACCACTCCACCCATCTTAATCAAACCTGAAAATCTTGAGTCATACAGGTTAACTACCCTTCCCCCATCATTTTTCATGTTTGCTGAGTCATCTCAGGCACCCTACGCTGCCCTGAGGAGACTGCCACCCAGAGAGATCTCCATTCTCCTTACATCTCTCCACCCATCCTCATCAGATCTCCAGAACCATACCAGTTAGCTTCCCTTCCCTCAAACAACTCCCCTACACTCTGAGTCCTCTGGAACATCCCAATCTGCTCTGAGCAGTCTTCTATCTACAGCAGATTTCCATTCTCCCACCTTTCCACCAACCTCCGTTGGATCAGCGGAGCCTTACCATACAGACTTACATATCCTAAACCATACAGACCTGCTTATCTGGAACCATTCAGCCAAAGGATACCCATTAGAGGCCTGCTACACAGGACCATAGAGATTAACCCCTATTCCATTACCCACTACAACAGAAACATCCATGGACCAAAGCCACCTAGATGGCTAAAGGCTCTCAAAAGAATACAATAAATAAAAGTCAGGACAATATGACACTTTCAGAGCATAGCTACCCTACAATAGCAAGCCCTGGATATCCTAATACAACCAAAGCATAATAAAATGACCTTAAATCCACTCTTATAAAGATGATAGAGGTCTTTAAAGAGGAAATGAATAAAAACCCTTAAAGAATAGAAGAAAATACAATAAAAAAGATATAGGACATTTTTAAAATTTTTTTTATTAAATATTTCTTTACTTGCATTTCAAAGGTTATTCCCCTTCCCGGTTTCCTGCCATAAGCCCCCATTACCTCCCCTCTCCCACCCCCATATGGGTTTTCCCCCTGTACATCCCACTTTTTGCTCTCCCCAATATTCCCCAGCACTGGGGTCCAACCTTGGCAAGACCAAGGGCTTTCCCTTCCACTGGTGCCGCAACAGGGCTATTCTCTGCTACATATGCAGTTGGAGTCCAGGGTCAGTCCATGTGTGGTTTAGTCCCTGGAAGATCTGGTCAGTTGGCATTGTTGTTTTTATGGGGTTGCAAACTCCTTCACCTCTTTCAATACTTCCTCTAATTCCCCCCAAGGGGGTGCTATTCTCAGTTCTGTGGTTTGCTGCTAGCATTGACCTCTGTATTGTACATGCTCTGGATGTGTCTCTCAGGAGAGACCTATATCCAGTCCTTTTCCGCATGCATTTTTTTCATCTTATCTGGTTTTGGTGGCTGTATACATATGGATCACATGCGTTTCAGGCTCTGAATAGCCATTCCTTGAGTCGCTGCTCTAAACTTTGCTTCCACATCACCACCTATGAATATTTTCCCCCTTTTAAGAAGGAGTGGAAGCATTGCATTTTGGTCATCCTTCTTCTTGAGCTTCCTGTCATTTGTAGATTACATCTTGGGTAATTTGAGATTTTTGCCTAATCCACTTATCAATGAATATATAACAAGTGTGTTTTTCTGTGATTGAGTAACCGCACTCAAGATGATATTTTCTAGTGCATTCCATTTGCCTATGAATTTCATGAAGTCATTGTTTTTGATAGCTGAGTAGTATTCCACTGTGTAGATGTACCATAATTTTTGAATCCAATTCTCTCTTGGAGGGCATCTGGGTTCTTTCCAGCTTCTGGCTATCAGGCTCCTATGAACATAGTGGAGCATGTGTCTTTGCTGAATGTTGGAGCATCTTTTGGGTATATGCCCAAGAGAGGTGTAGCTGGGTCCTCAGGTAGTGGAATGTCCAATTTTCTGAAGAAACTCTGGACTGATTTCCAGAGTGGTTGTACCAATTTGCAATGCCACCAACAATGGAGGAGTGTTCCTCTTTCTCCACATCCTCACCAGCATCTGCTGTCACCTGAGCTTTTTATCTAAGCCATTCTGACTGGTGTGAGGTGGAATCTCAGGGTTGTTTTGATTTGACTTCCCTGATGATTAAGGATGTTGAACATTTCTTTAGGTGCTTTTTGGCCATTTGATAATCCTCAGCTGAGAATATTTTGTTTAGCTCTGTACCCCATTTTTAACAGGGTGATTTGGCTCTCTGGAGTCTAACTTCTTGAGTTCTTTGTATAGTTTGGATATTTGCCCTCTATCAGATAAAGGATTGGTAAAGATCTTTTCCTAATCTGTTGGTTGCTGTTTTGCCCTAATGACAGGGTCTTTTGCTTTACAAAAGTTTTGCAGTTTTATGAGGTCCAATTTGTTGATTATTGATCTTACAGAATAAGACATTGGAATTTTCTTCAGGAAATCTTCCCCAGTGCCCATGTGAACAATTTTATCAACAAACTGATAGAACAAAACCACATGATCATTTCATTAGATGCTGAGAAAGCAATTGACAAAATTCAACACCCCTTCATGATAAAAGTCCTGGAAAGAATAGAAATTCAAGGCCCATACCTGAACATAGTAAAAGCCATATACAGCAAATCAGTAGCTAACATTAAACTAAATGGAGAGAAACTTGAAGCAATCCCACTAAAATCAGGGACTAGACAAGTCTGCTCACTCTCTCCCTACTTATTCAATATACTTCTTGAGGTTTTAGCCAGAGCAATCAGACAACAAAAGGAGATCAAGGGGATACAGATTGAAAAAGAAGAAGTCAAAATATCACTATTTGCAGATGATATGATAGTTTATTTAAGTGATCCCAAAAGTTCCACCAGAGAACTACTAAACCTGATAAAAAACCTTCAGCGAAGTGGCTGGGTATAAAATTAACTCAAAGAAATCAGTAGCCTTCCTCTACACAAAAGAGAAACAAGCCGAGAAAGAAATTAGGGAAACGACACCCTTCATAATAGTCCCAAATAATAAAATATACCTCGGTGTGATGTTAACCAAGCAAGTGAAAGATCTGTATGACAAGAACTTCAAGACTCTGAAGAAAGAAATTGAAGATCTCAGAAGATGGAAAAATCTCCCATGCTCATGGATTGGCAGGATTAATATAGTAAAAATGGCCATTTTACCTAAAGCAATCTACAGATTCAATGCAATCCCCATCCAAATAACAGTCCGATTCTTCAGAGAGTTAGACAGAACAATTTGCAAATTCACCTGGAATAACAAAAAAACCCCGGAAAGCTAAAACTATCCTCAACAATAAAAGGACTTCCGGGTGGAATCCCTATCCCTGAACTCAAACAGTATTACAGAGCAATAGTGATAAAACTGCATGGTATTGGTACAGAGACAGACAGATAGACCAATGGAATAGAATTGAAGACCCAGAAATGAACCCACACACCTATGGTCACTTGATTTTTGACAAAGGAGCTAAAACCATCCAATGGAACAAAGATAACATTTTAAGCAAATGGTGCTGGTTCAACTGGAGGTCAGCATATAGAAGAATGCAGACCAATCCATACTTATCACACTGTACAAAGCTTAAGTCCAAGTGGATCAAGGACCTCCACATCAAACCAGATACACTCAAATTAATAGAAGAAATGTGGGGAAAAATCTCGAACACATGGGCACTGGAGAAAATTTCCTAAGCAAAACACCAATGGCTTATGCTCTAAGATCAAGAATTGACAAATGGGATCTCATAAAATTGCAAAGCTTCTGTAAGGTAAAGGACACTGTTGTTAGGACAAAATGGCAACCAACAGATTGGGAAAAGATCTTTACCAACTCTAGATAGAGGGCTTATCTCCAAAATATACAAAAACTCAAGAAGTTAGACCGCAGGGAGACAAATAACCCTATTAAAGAGGTTCAGAGCTAAACAAAGAATTCACAGCTGAGGAATGCCGAATGGCTGAGAAACACCTAAAGAAATGTTCAACATCTTTAGTCATAAGGGAAATGCAAATCAAAACAACCCTGAGATTTCACCTCTCACCAGTGAGAATGGCTAAGGTCAAAAACTCAGGTGAGAACAAATGCTGGCAAGGATGTGGAGAAAGAGGAACACTCCTCCATTGTTGGTGGGATTGCAGACTGGTACAACCATTCTGGAAATCAGTCTGGAGTTTCCTCAGAAAATTGAACATTGAACTACCTCAGTATCCAGCTACACCTCTCTTGAGCATATACCCAAAAGATGCCTTAACATATAACAAAGCCACATGCTCCACTATGTTCATCGCAGCCTTATTTATAATAGCCAGAAGCTGGAATGAACCCAAATGCCCTTCAACAGAGAAATGGATACAGAAAATGTGGTACATCTACAAAATGGAATATTATTCAGCTATCAAAAACAATGACTTTATGAAATTCATAGGCAAATGAATGGAACTGGAGAATATCATCCTGAGTAAGGTAACCCAATCCCAGAAAAACACACATGGTATGCACACATTGAGAAGTGGATATTGGCCCAAATGCTTGATTTACCCTAGATGTACAGAACACATGAAACTCAAGAAGGATGCCCAAAATGTGAATGCTTCACTCCTTTAAAAGGGGAACAAGAATACCCTTGGAGGGAATAGGGAGGCAAAATTTAGAACAGAGGCAGAAGGAACACCCATTCAGAGATTGCCCCACATGTGTGTATGTGCCCCACATACACAGCCACCAAACTAGATAAGATAGATGAAGCAAAGAAGTGCAGGCTAACAGGAACCGGATGTAGCTCTCTCCTGAGAGACACAGCCAGAATACAGCAAATACAGAGGCGAATGTCAGCAGCAAACCACTGAGCTTAGAACGGGACCCCCATTGAAGGAATCAGAGAAAGGACTGGAAGAGCTTAAAGGGGCTTGAGACCCCATATGAACAACAATGCCAACCAACCAGAGCTTCCAGGGACTAAGCCACTACCTAAAGACTATACATGGACTGACCCTGGGCTCCAACCTCAGAGGTAGCAATGAATATCCTAGTAAGAGCACCAGTGGAAGGGGAAGCCCTTGGTCCTGCCAAGACTGAACCCCCAGTGAAAGTGATTGTTGGGGGGAGGGCGGTAATGAGGGGGAGGATGGGGAGGGGAACACCCATAGAGAAGGGGAAGAGGAGGGGTTAGTAGGATATTGGATTGGAAACCAGGAAAGGGAATAGCAGTCAAAATGTAAATAAGAAATACCCAATTTAATAAAGATAAAAAAAACTGAAAACCAAATATGACATTGCAAAAAAAAAAGATACAATAGAAGAAACTGATACATTGAAAATGTTAAAAATAAAATATTCCTGACATAAATCATCCAGGAAATATGAAGAACTGAAAAGATCTAACCTAAGAATAATAATAATAAGAGGAAGTAGAGAATCCGACCTCCTAGTGCCAGAAAAATATGCTCAATAAAATCGTAGAACAAAACTTTCCTATCCTAAATAAAGAGATGCCTATAAATATACAATAAGCATATAGAGCACTCAATTAGACTGGAATAGAAAAGAAAATCTGACACAAAAATATACAAATTCGACAGAACAAAGAAACAATATTCACAGTAACTAAAAAAGGCCAGGTAACATACAAAGGCACACCTATCAGAATTCCACCCAACTTATCAAGAGAAACACTAAAAATCAGAAGATCCTGGACAGATATCTTTTTTTTGTTTATTTCTATATTTTTTTATTAACTTGAGTATTTCTTATATACATTTCAAGTGTTATTCCCTTTCCCGGTATCCGGGCAAACATCCCACTCCCCCCTCCCCTTCCTTATGGGTGTTCCCCTCCCAACCCTCCCCCCATTGCCGCCCTCCCCCACCAGTCTAGTTCACTGGGGGTTCAGTCTTAGCAGGACCCAGGGCTTCCCCTTCCACTGGTGCTCTTACTAGGCTAGTCATTGCTACCTATGAGGTCAGAGTCCAGGGTCAGTCCATGTATAGTCTTTGGGTAGGGGCTTAGTCCCTGGAAGCTCTGGTTGCTTGGCATTGTTGTACATATGGAGTCTCGAGCCCCTTCAAGCTCTTCCAGTTCTTTCTCTGATTCCTTCAACGGGGGTCCTATTCTCAGTTCAGTGGTTTGCTGCTGGCATTCGCCTCTGTATTTGCTGTATTCTGGCTGTGTCTCTTAGGAGCGATCTACATCCGGCTCCTGTCGGTCTGCACTTCTTTGCTTCATCCATCTTGTCTAATTGGGTGGCTATATATGTATGGGCCACATGTGGGGCAGGCTCTGAATGGGTGTTCCTTCAGTCTCTGTTTTAATCTTTGCCTCTCTCTTCCCTGCCAAGGGTATTCTTGTTCCCCGTTTAAAGAAGGAGTGAAGCATTCACATTTTGATCATCCGTCTTGAGTTTCATTTGCTCTAGGCATCTAGGGTAATTCAATCATTTGGGCTAATAGCCACTTATCAATGAGTGCATACCATGTATGTCTTTCTGTGATTGGGTTAGCTCACTCAGGATGATGTTTTCCAGTTCCAACCATTTGCCTACGAATTTCATAAAGTCGTTGTTTTTGATAGCTGAGTAATATTCCATTGTGTAGATGTACCACATTTTCTGTATCCATTCCTCTGTTGAAGGGCATCTGGGTTCTTTCCAGCTTCTGGCTATTATAAATAAGGCTGCTATGAACATAGTGGAGCACGTGTCTTTTTTATATGTTGGGGCATCTTTTGGGTATATGCCCAAGAGAGTTATAGCTGGATCCTCAGGCAGTTCAATGTCCAATTTTCTGAGGATTCTCCAGACTGATTTCCAGAATGGTTGTACCAGTTTGCAATCCCACCAACAATGGAGGAGTGTTCCTCTTCCTCCACATCCTCGCCAGCATCTGTTGTCCCCTGAGTTTTTGGTCTTAGCCATTCTCACTGGTGTGAGGTGAAATCTCAGGGTTGTTTTGATTTGCATTTCCCTTATGACTAAAGATGTTGAACATTTCTTTAGGTGTTTCTCAGCCATTCGGCATTCCTCAGCTGTGAATTCTTTGTTTAGCTCTGAACCCCATTTTTTAATAAGGTTATTTGTTTCCCTGCGGTCTAACTTCTTGAGTTCTTTGTATATTTTGGATATAAGGCCTCTATCTGTTGTAGGATTGGTAAAGATCTTTTCCCAATCTGTTGGTTGCCGTTTTGTCCTAACCACAGTGTCCTTTGCCTTACAGAAGCTTTGCAGTTTTATGAGATCCCATTTGTCAATTCTTGATCTTAGAGCGTAAGCCATTGCTGTTTTGTATAGGAAATTTTTTCCAGTGCCCATGTGTTCCAGATGCTTCCCTAGTTTTTCTTCTATTAGTTTGAGTGTGTCTGGTTTGATGTGGAGGTCCTTGATCCACTTGGACTTAAGCTTTGTACAGGGTGATAAGCATGGATCGATCTGCATTCTTCTACATGTTGACCTCCAGTTGAACCAGCACCATTTGCTGAAAATGCTATCTTTTTTCCATTTGATGGTTTTGGCTCCTTTGTCAAAAATCAAGTGACCATAGGTGTGTGGGTTCATTTCTGGGTCTTCAATTCTATTCCATTGGTCTATCTGTCTGTCTCAGATATCTTTCAACCTCTAAAATAACCCATCAAATACCAACCTAGGTTACCATATCCAGCAAAACTCTCAATCACTATAGATGGGCCAAATGAGATATTTCAAGACAAATCTTAATTCCAACAATATCTGTCTACAAATCCAGCCCTATATAATATACTTGAAGGAAAACTCCAACCCAAGGGGGCTAACTATATCCAAGAACACAAGGGAATAAGTAATTCCATTCCAGCCAAAACAAGGGAAGCACACACAAGCAGGCCCACAAATAACACCAACATCAAAATGAAAGGAATTGAGAATCACTGGTCTTTAATATCTTTCAGTATCAATTGACTCAATTTCCTAATTAAAAAAAATACAGACTAACAGAATGGATGCAAAAACAGGATCCATCATTCTGGTGCATACAAGAAACACAAGTCAGCACTGAAGGTAGACATTACCTCAGAGTAAAGGCATGGGGAAAAAAGGGACCCAAGAATCAAGCTAGAATAGCCATTCTAATATCTAATAAAATAGACTCTCAACAAAAATTCATCAAAGGACACAGGGAAGTACACTTTATATTCATCAAAAAAAAAAAAAACTACCAACATGATATCTCAATTCTGAACATCTATTCCGCAAACAGAATGTCACCAACATTGCTAAAGCTTGAATTATACATCGAGCCAGACACATTAATAGTGGGAAACTTCAACACCCCATTCTCACCATTTGGCAGGTCATCTAGACAAAAACCAAACAGCAAAATAAGGAAACTAACAAGCATTATCAAATTGACCTGACAGACATCTACAAAATATTTCACCCAAACAAAAATAATAAATAAATGAGCAATTAAATAAATAAATAAAATCCTTAGAACGTCATGGATCTTTCTCAAAAATTTACTACGTTGTCAGTCACAAAGAAAGCCTCAACCTATACAAGAAATTCAAAATAATACTTTGAATTATAGCTGTACTTCAACAACAGAAACACTGAAAAGTTTACATACTCATGGAAATTAAACAACTCTCTACTCAATGATCTAGATCAGGGAAGAAATGAAGAAAAAAAGACTTTCTAGAATTCAAGGAAAATGAAGGCACAACGTCCCCTAGTTTATGGGACAAAATGAAAGCACTCTTTAGAAAGTTCTCATACTGGCAACTTAAAAGTATACCCGAAAGCTCTGGAAAAAGAAAAGGAAAAAATAAAACAAAACATGAAAAACAATACAAAAAAAAAACAAACAAAAAATAAACCAAAAAAAAAAAAAACCCAAGCATACAAAAGAGGATTGAAGGCAGGAAATAATCACGATCAGGAGTGAAATCATCCATTTAGAAATAAAGAAAACAATACAAAGAATCAACAAAACCAAGAGATTGTATTTTGAGAAAATCAACAAAATAGACAAACACCTAGTCAAAATAACCAAGAGACAGAAACATTATCCAAATAAACTAAATCAGAAATGAAAAAAAGAAAACAAAGCAACAGACACTGAAAATAACTTTCAAAGAAGAGCTAATACCAATACCCCTCAAACTATTCCAAGAAACATTGCAAAACTCATTCTATGAGGCTACAATCACCCTGATACCTAAACCACACAAAGACTTAACAAAAAAAAAAAAAAAAAAGAGAGAACGTCAGACCAATTTCTTTTATGAACAACCACAAAAACACTCAATGAAATCCTCACAAGTCAGTCCAAGAACATATCAAAAACATCATCTACCATGACCAAGTAGACTTCATCCCAGAGATGCAGGGATGGTTCAGTATATGAAAATCTATCAATGTAAATCAACATTAAAAAGCTAAAAGAAAAAGTCATGGATACAAGGTACATACCTAAACATAAACGAAGCAATATACAGCAAGCCAATAGTCATCATCAAACTAAATGGAGAGAAACTTAACAAAATTCCACTAAAATCAGGGGCGAGACAAATGACCTTAAATTCAATCTTATAAAGATGATGGAAGTATTTAAAGAGGAAATGAATAAAAGCCTTAAAGAATAGTAATACACTCCCCTCTGATATAACTGAGTTAATAATTGCTAAATCTATATTTTATCTCTGCAATCCCAGGACTAGTTGGGAGCCATTCCCTGACTCTTACATGGCTGGATATTTTCTCTTCTGCAGCTCTTAAGTCTAAACTCCCCATCATGGTGATTATGCTCCTTCTTCTTCCCATTGGTTATTTGTTATTTATTCAATATAGTATGTAAAGTTCTATCCAGAGCAATAAGATAACTAAAGCAGATCAAGGGGATACACATTGGAAAGAAAGAAGTTAAGTATCACTATTTGCAGTTGAAACAATAATATGCATAAACTACTCCAAAAATTCTACCAGAGAATGCCTAGAACTAATAAACACCTTCAGCAAAGTTGCTAGATACAAAATTACCTCAAGGAAACCAATAGGCCCTCCTTTATAGAAATGATAAAAAGGCCAAGAAAGAAATGGAGGAAGCAACACCCTTTAAAATATCTAAAAATAACATAAAATATCTTAATATCACTAATCAAGCAAATGAAATCCCTGTATGACAAGAAATTCAAGTCCCTGAAGAAAGAAATCAAAGAAAATATCAGAAGGTAGAAATATCACCTATGCCCATGGATAGGTAGGATTAACATAATGAAAATGGTCATCTTACCAAAAGCAATTCACAGATTCAACGCAATTCCTGTCAAAATTCCAACTCAATTTTTATAGACCTTGAAAGAGAAATTCTCAACATCACATGGAAAACATAAAAACCCTGGATAGCCAAAACAGTTCTGAATTAAAAAAAAAAAAACTTCAGGAGGAATCGCTATCTCTGATTTCAAGCTGTACTACAGAGAAATAATATTAAAAACTGTGTTTTATTGGTATAGAGACAGGCATGTCGATCAATAGAAATGAATCAAAGACCCAGAAATAAACCCACACACCTATGGATATTTACATTTGATAAACAAGCCAAAACCACACAATGGAAAAAAGAAAGCATCCTCAACAAATGATGCTGATCTAACTGGATGCCTACATGTAGAAAAATGGAAATAGATTCATATATATCATTCTGCACAAAACTCAAGTCCAAGTGGACCAAGGATCTCAACATAAAACTTGATGCACGAAATCTAATAGAAGAGGAAGTGGGAAATAGCCTTGAATGCATTAGTGCAGAAGGCAGTTTCATGAACAGAACACAGATGGCTCAGGCTCTAAGATTTAACAATTGATAAACGGGACCTCATGAAACAGAAAAGCTTCGAAAATGCAACAAACACTGTCAGTAAGGCAAAGTCGAAGCCTATAGATTAGGAAAGAATATTCACCAGACCTATACCTGACAGCCGGCTAACATCTAAAATTTATAAAGAACACAAGAAGGTGGATGCCAACAATCTAACATCTACACAATGGAATATTACTCAGCTATCAAAAACAACGACTTTATGAAATTCGTAGGCAAATGGTTGGAACTGGAAAACATCATCCTGAGTGAGCTAACCCAATCACAGAAAGACATACATGGTATGCACTCATTGATAAGTGACTATTAGCCCAAATGCTTGAATTACCCTAGATGCCTAGAAAAAATGAAACTCAAGACGGATGATCAAAATGTGAATGCTTCACTCCTTCTTTAAAAGGGGAACAAGAATACCCTTGGCAGGGAAGAGAGAGGCAAAGATTAAAACAGAAACTGAAGGAACACCCATTCAGAGCCTGCCCCACATGTGGCCCATACATATACAGCCACCCAATTAGACAAGATGGATGAAGCAAAGAAGTGCAGACCGACAGGAGCTGGATGTAGATCTCTCCTGAGAGACACAGCCAGAATACAGCAAATACAGAGGCGAATGCCAGCAGCAAACCACTGAACTGAGAATAGGACCCCGCTGAAGGAATCAGAGAAAGAACTGGAAGAGCTTGAAGGGGCTCGAGACCCCATATGTACAACAATGCTAAGCAACCAGAGCTTCCAGGGACTAAGCCACTACCTAAAGACTATACATGGACTGACCCTGGACTCAGACCTCATAGGTAGCAATGAATATCCTAGTAAGAGCACCAGTGGAAGGGGAAGCCCTGGGTCCTGCTAAGACTGAACCCCCAGTGAACTAGACTGGTGGGGGGAGGGCGGCAATGGGGGGAGGGTTGGGAGGGGAACACCCATAAGGAAGGGGAGGGAGAGGGGGATGTTTGCCCGGATACCGGGAAAGGGAATAACACTCGAAATGTATATAAGAAATACTCAAGTTAATAATAATAAAAAAAAAAGTAAAGAGGAAACCCTAAAAAAAAAAGAAGAAGAAAATGGGGCACAGAGCAAAACAGAGAATTCTCAATAGAGGAATCTTGAATGGTTGAGAAGCACTTAAACAAATGCTTAGAGTCCTTAGTCACCATCAAAATGCAAATCAAAACAACTCTGAGATGGCATTTGACACCCATCAGAATGGTGAAAATCAAAAACTCAAGTGAGAGTACATGCAGGCGAGGATGTGGAGCAAGAGGAATGTATTGCCATTCACGGTAAGAGTGCAAACTTGTACAACCACTTTGAAAATCAATTTGGCAGAAAAAAATGGTAATGTTTCTACATCAAGACCCAGCTATACTACTCCTGAGCATATACCCAACGAACATTCTATCATCCTAAAAGGACACTGGCTAAAATATGTTCAGTGTAGCTTTATTCATAATATCCAGAAACTGGAAACAACCTAGATGTCCCTGAACTGAAGAACAAATAAAGAAAATGTACACCTACATAATGGAACTCAGCTATTAAAAACAAAAGCATCTTGAATTTTGAAAGCAAATGGATGGATCTTAAAAATATCATTCTGAGTTAGGTAACCCAGTCCCAAAATGACATGCCTGGTATGTACTTACTGATAAGTGGATATTAGCCATAAAATACAGGACACCTATGCTACACTCCACAGACCCAAAGAAGCCAAACAAGAAAGAAGGCACAAGATAGAGCATTTGAATCTCACTTAGAATGGAGAATAAAATAGTCATAAGAGGCATTTGGTGGGGGGAATTCGGTGGGAGAGGGACTGGAAACTGATGAGTTGGGGAGGTTGTGGGCATCTCCAGGGGATGACAGAGACCTTGGATGAGGGAGGTGCCAAAGAACCAATGGGGATCACCTTAGCTGTAACTCACACCACTGGGAATAAGGAACCTGAGAGGCAACCTCCTGTAGCCAGGCTGGAACACCAGTGTAGCGATATGGACATCAACTCACCCACAAAAATTTTGACCCCAAATTTATCCTGTCCACAAGAAATGTAGGGAAAAGATATGGAGCAGAGACTGAAAGATTGGCCAACCAATAACCAGCCCAACTTGAGACCTACCCCATGGACAAGCACCAATCCCTGACACTACTAATGATACTCTGCTGTTTGCAGACAGGAGTCTAGAATGGCCATCCTCTGAGAGGCTCCACTCAGCAGCTGGCTCAGAGAGATTCAGATACCCACAGATAAACAGTGGGGTACAGCTTGTGGACTCTTATAGAAGATTAGGGGGAAGGATTACAGAACCTAAAGTGGATACAAACTCCACAGAAAGACCAAGAGAGTCAAGTAACCTGAACCCTTGTCCTCTCAGGGACAGAAGCACCAACCAAAAAGCATACATAGGCTGGACCGAGGCCTCCCCACACATATGTAGCAGCTGTACAACTTGGTATTCATGTGGGTCCCAAACAATTTGAGTAGGGGCTGTCCAAAGGTTGTTGATTGTCTTTGGTATATGTTCTTCTAACTGGGCTGCCTTATCTGGCATCAGTGGGAAAAGATGTACCTAGATCCACAGAGACTTGATGTGCCAGCATAGGACAATACTCAGGGGGAGGGGCAGCCACTCAGAGGAGAAGGGAAGAGGGAACTGGGGGAAGGATTATGGGAGAGGTAACCCCAGAGGGGTCAGTGAACTGATGTAAAGTGAATAAAAAAGCACATATTCTAGTAGCTAACCAAATCATGATACTACCAAATGCCAATGAGGTTTTAGTGAGAGTAAGATAGTAACACATAGCTTGTGGCAATCTTTAATCGATTCAAATTTGTCAATACAACATTTTAAAACCTATAGAGGAACATGGTATTGACCCATTCATTTGAGTTAGTAGTCACAGTATTCGAAATATGGCCCCAAGAATAATTCATAATTGGAGGAAATTTCATACCTGTGACAATATTACCACATTGTTCTTAAAAACTAAGTGATAATGCTATCTTTCTTGTGCAAAGAAAGGGAATATTTATTCAATAGGATGTAATGATGTGACATAATGCATATTACAATACTGAGATCTCTACAGATCCATATGTTGGATTTTATATATTTGTCCAAAATACCAAAAAGGCTTATTCTGCATTTATAACTAATCTAAGTTCAAATAGATGAAATCTTGAAAATCATCCTTCACTTACCTTTCTATACTTAGTACAATGATTCCTTATATTTATAGTATGGAAGAAAGAAGTTTTACTTTACATTTTCTTATCTTCATCTGCAAAATCCATTTGACTAGCACCTGTATATCTCTGTTCCAAATTAAAGATCTTCATGCATTGACGTAATATGAGTTTTGGCCTTACTATTTCGAAATCTTTGTTTCATATTGTAACTTGTATTTACCACTCCATCCCATAGGACCTTAACATTGGCATTGATTGTACTGTTCATCTGTCCTCCCATGCAGTAGAATTAACAATTTTCTTCTAATCTTTTCAGACTCAACTTTAAACTACAGTGTTTCACAATGCCATCTTTAATTCACTGATTTTTCAATCTTCTGTTTATTCTAATCTGTTCACGGAATATCAGTCAGGTAAAATTAATTTAAATATATCTTTTTCTTTTTTAATCATTCCATTCATTTACATGTCAAACAACATTCCATTTCCTGGTTACCCCATCACCAAACCCCCATCTCACAAATGCCCTACTCCCTCCCCTTGGTCTGTACAAGAGTGCTCCCCCATCCATCCACACTCTCCTGCCCCATGCTTGAACATCCCACTATGCTGGGCATCAAACCTCCCTGGGACTAAGGGCCTTTGCTCCCATTGCTATCATACAAGACCTTCCTCTGCTACATATGTATCTGGAGCCATGACCCACTCCAGGTACACTCCTTGGTTGTTGGTCTAGACTCTGGGAGAACTGGGTGGTTAGACCAGCCTATGATGTTCTTCCAAAGGAGTTACAATACCCCTCCACTCCTCCAGTCCTTCAGCCAGCCTCACCACCAAGTTCACTGGGCTCAGTCTGATAGTTGGCTCCAAGCATTCACATCTGCATTGGTCACTTGATGGCAGGACCTCCTCAGGAACCACCATACTTTCTTCCAGTTAGCAAGTGCCTTTTGACCAACACAACAGTGTTAGGTTTGGTGTCTGCAGACAGGATGGATCCCCAGGTGGGACAATCCCTAGTTGGCCTGTCCTTTAGTCTCTGTTCCATTTTTTTGGCACTGTTCTTTATTTGGACAGGAACATTTCTGGGTTAAGAACTTTAAGATGGGTGTTTGTCCCAATCCCTCACAGAAGAACTCTAGAAATCAGTCTGGAGGTGCCTCAGAAAATTGGACATAGTACTCCCTAAGGACCCAGCTATACCACTCCTGGGCACATGCCCAAAAGATGATCCAACATATAACAAGGACACATGCTCCACTGTGTTCATACCAGCATTATTTACAATAGCTAGAAACTGGAAACAACCCAAATGTCCTTCAACAGAGGAATGGATACATAAAATGCTGTACATTTATACAGTGGAGTACTACTCAGCTATTAAAAACAATGACTTCATGAAATGCTTAGAGAAATGGATTGAACTAGAGAATATCATCCTGAGTGAGGTAACCCAATCACAAAAGAACAAAAATGGTATGCGCTCACTGATAAGGGGATATTAGCTGAAAAGCAAAGAATACCCAAGATACAATTCACAGACCACGTGAAGCTCAAGAAGAGGGAAGATCAAAGTGTGGATGCTTCAGTCCTTCTTAGAAGGAGGAAAAAAATACTCACAGGAGGAAATATGGAGACAGATTATGGAGCAGACACTGAACTAAAGGCCATCCAGAGACTGCCAGACCTGGAAATCCATCCCACATACAGTCACCAAACCCAGACACTAATGCAGATTCCAAGAAGTGCTTGCTGACAGGAGTATGATATAGCTGTCTGCTGAGAGGCTACGGCAGAACCAGACAAATACAGAGGTTGATGCTCACAGCCAACCATTAGACTGAGAATAGGGTCCCCAATGAAGGAATTAGAGAAAGGACTGAAGTAGATGAAGGGTTTTGCAACCCCATAGGAAGAACAACAATACTAACCAACCAGATTCTGCAGAGCTCCTAGGGACTAAACCGCCAACCAAAGAGTACACGTGGAGCAACCCCATATGGCTCCAGCCGCATATGTAGCAGAGGATGGCCTTTGTCTGGAATCAATGGAAGGAAAGGCCCTTGGTCCTGTGAAAGCTTTATGCCACAGTGTAGGGGAAGGATACCAGAGCAGGGAGGAGGGAGGGGGAGCACCATAATAAGCAGGGAGAAGAGTGGGATAGGGGGTTTCCAGGGAGGAAAACAGAAATGGGATAACATTTGAAATGTAAATAAAGAAAATATCCAATAAAAAAGACTACCACTCACTAACAGAAAAACAAATTTGATGAATCGCTAGAAAGTCCCAGATGCCAGGGGATGTGAGAGGCTCCCAGGACCTAATGGGGATAACATTAGCCAAAATATCCAACAGCAATGAGATAGAACCTGAAAAGACCACCTCCAGTAGATAGACATGGCCCCTAGTGGACTGATGGGACTACCCACACATCTAAAATTTTTTAACCCAGAATTGTCCCTACCTAAAAGAAATACAGGGACAAAAATGAAGCAGAGACTGAAGGAAAGGCCATCCAAAGGCCGTCCCACCATTTGATTTATTCCATCCCCAGACACCAAATGACGACACTATTGATGATTCTAAGAGGCTCTTTCCTGGTAGGGCTGTCCTCTGAAAGGCTCTGCCAGCATCTGACTAAGAAAGCTGCAGATACTCACGGCTAACTATTGGACTAAGCCCAATAGAAAAGTTAGGGGAAGAGATGGAGGAGCTGAATTCAATTGCAACTCCATAGGAAGAACAACAATATTAATTAGCCAGACCCCTCAGAGCTCCTAGGGACTAAACCATGAACCAAAGAGTATACATGGGGGGATCCATGCCTCCAGCAGCATATGTAGCAGAGAACTGCCTTATCTGACATCAGTGGGAGGAGAAGCACTTGATCCTATAGAGTCATGATGCCCCAGAGAAGGGGAGTGCTAGAGGAGGAAGGCAGAAGTCAGTGAGTGAGCACCCTCTTAGAGGCAAAGAGGAGGGTAAACACCCTCTTAGAGGCAAAGGCAAAGGGAAGGCAGTTCGTGGAAGGGCAATAACATTTGAAATGTGAATAAATGCAATGATTAAGTTTAAAAAAAGAATGGAAGAAATTGGCAAGGATCTTTAATATTTCTCAAAAGAGGGCATATAATGCTTAGCAAGTATCTGAAAAGACTCTAAATCACTAACAATTAAGTAAGCATAAAACAAAACAAGTGAGCCATAGCAGCACTCCTCCTAGAACAGTTCTATCAAAGAGAAAAGGGATGTCAGATGTTAATTTGAGGGCAATGAAAACCTATATTTATACATTGTTGGTGGAAATATAAACTGCTATACCTATTATGAAAAATGGAATGATGTTTTGAAAGAAATCAAAAATAGTTGTACCATAAGACTCAGAAATCCATCTCCTGGGTTTATATAAGGAACATTAAGTCACCACCTGGGAAGGAGTCTGTGCCTCTGTGTTCATTTCAGCGGTGTGCATAACTGTCTTATTATGGAAATAGCATAAATTTCTACCTAGAGTACAATTTATAAAAAAAATGTATCATGTGGACTTAGTAAAATATTACTAAGCCCTTAAAATGAGATCAAGACATTTGTTTTTATCATGGATAAGCTTGCAGACATTGTGACAACTCAAATAAGCTGGACACAGAAAAGATGGAGGAATGACTGATAGGTAGGTTCTAAATAAAAAGAAAATGCACAGAATAGAGAATGAAGTGCTATTTACCTAGGATGTTGGGTGATGGAGGACAAAGAACAGGAATATTGGGCCAAAATAACATGAAATTTTAATAAGTATCTAAAGACTTCCAGGACATAATATGGGAGCTATAGTTAAGGATATTCTACTAAGGGACTTCTGCTAAGTAAGTTATATTTAGCTACTTATGACCTGTACAATAAAAAAAACTATTAATGAGAACAAAAGGACAACTCAATGAAATGATGGATATGCCAATATGCTTGCTACTCTACTGTCTCAATCTACCTCATAACAGCATGATTTAATGACTGTGTTCATAATAAAATATATTTTCAAACAAGAGAATTATGACAGACCTCAGTAGAAACACATAAATATTGATTTGAATAATTAACTTAAAATACAAAATTCTTTAAAAGAATGAGCAGTTAATATACACTAAACAAAATAACTCAATTTCTTTCACAAAATAATGTTCACAGGAAATGTTCAACTATCAAGGAGAAGAAAAGTCTCCCATAATGCAAATCTGAAATACATGGAATAAACTTAAACAGAATGAATGAAAATTATTGAGCCTGGGAATAGGTATTCCAGGTTCCAGAAAGAACACAGAAAAAGGCCATACTAAGATTTTAAATACAGTAGAGAGAATAATATGCAGCTGAAGGAAGGTTTTCTCACTTAAAATACTCAGTAGTAACTGGTAAGTAAAATGAAAATTGATTCCCATAAAAATGTCAAGGTGAACATTTCTAAACCTGAGAATAAATTTAATGCTTTAAATCCCCAAAAAGAAAAAGTTGCCTAGAAAATTGTACGATACTGGCACCACACTTCTCAGAAGCAGTACCATTTTCCGGGACGCAATGAAAAGCACCTGGAAAGATTTCTGGGAACATTCTTTGAGTTGGGTAAACTCACCATCGATTAACAGTGAATGCAATTTGGCCAAACATGAAGACATCAGAAAATGAAACTTTCAACAAGACTTCCCTTGGGAAATTACCTGAAGATCTATGATAATAATATAAAAATGATCATAACTAAGTAATATAATACAGGACATAAGAAGAAGAAGCCGAAATATTGCAGGAGACTAAGTGAATATTGAATTCAATAAAAAAAGAGAAAAACTTGAAAACTAGAAACTAGAAAAAGTAAGAGGGGGAAATGATTGAATAGATAAGCTTCCTTTAAAAAATCTGAGTGACTAATGATGAATAAAACTAATTACAAGCATAAGATGCAAATTTAAAGCAATCTTTTTTGTTTTTTATTTATTTATTTATTTATTTATTTATTTATTTTTTATTAACTTGAGTATTTCTTATATACATTTCGAATGTTATTCCCTTTCCCGGTTTCCGGGCAAACATCCACCTAACCCCTTCCCCTCCCCTTCTTTATGGGTGTTCCCCTCCCCATCCTCCCCCCCTTGTCGCCCTCCCCCCAACAATCTAGTTCACTGGGGGTTCAGTCTTAGCAGGACCCAGGGCTTCCCCCTTCCACTGGTGCTCTTACTAGGCTAGTCATTGCTACCTATGAGGTCAGAGTCCAGGGTCAGTCCATGTATAGTCTTTAGGTAGTGGCTTAGTCCCTGGAAGCTCTGGTTGCTTGGCATTGTTGTACATATGGGGTCTCGAGCCCCTTCAAGCTCTTCCAGTTCTTTCTCTGATTCCTTCAATGGGGGTCCCGGTCTCAGTTCAGTGGTTTGCTGCTGGCATTCGCCTCTGAATTTGCTGTATTCTGGCTGTGTCTCTCAGGAGCGATCTACATCCGGCTCCTGTCGGTCTGCACTTCTTTGCTTCATCCATCTTGTCTAATTGGATGGCTGTATATGTATGGGCCACATGTGGGGCAGGCTCTGAATGGGTGTTCCTTAAAGCAATCTTGAATGAGACCGATGACCACAATTCTTAAGAGAAAACAGAGTGCTTTCAGAGACCACGTCAAAGAGAGAAAATGATCCCCCGTTGGAACATTACCTGAGGAAAAGCCAGATGGCCTTGCAGAATGAACAGGTAAGAACGTAGGTGAAGCGTCATAATACCAGTGATGCTGGCAATAAGGCAGATTTCTCCAAAGGAGAATGAAGAACGGCAAACAGAATTAGCAATACTTTTACTTAAAATGAAATAACTTCAACACCTCAAACACAAAGTTTTGTTTGGCATTATTTGGACTAAATATGATACCATTTAAGAAACATTCATTGATTTTTACTATTTTCCATTGAAAAGCATAAAATATTACCGGCACCACAAATATAATAGTATTATCATTCCACTATAACCTTCAAGGAATATTTACACCACTGTCATCATTGTGAATAATGTCTCCTGTTGGTCTTAGGGGATGGCAAAGGATTTAAGGGAAATAGAGGATTTAATGACTTCATGATGGTTTTGGCACAGGATGTAGATACATTCAACCTTAACAGTGCAGAAGCTAAAATACAAAAGATGAAAACCTCGGAGTCAGTGATGGGAGCAACTAAGTTGGGGTAAGGATGAGTTATGAACAACCAATTCTCATTCATGGCAGGAGGGATTTTATATATATATATATATATATATATATATATATATATATATATATATATATATATATATATCTTTCCTGACAATACAAATACAAAACCAATTCTAGTGTGTGACATGGTGACATGGTTATCTATTTCATATATAAACCATGAATAACTATTAATCTGACAAAAACTTGAAAATAACTGCTATGTTACATGCAATACAAACTGATTTGAAGCTTGTTTGTGTTTGATTTTCAGATATTCTGACTGGAAAATTGTCCTATTTGACAACAATTAAAAACATCAGTGACTGTAAGATGCATGTTGATTTCAGAAATATTAAAATGTAGAGATAAAAGTGCGTGCTTTAGTGCCAATGTAATATAAAAGGCCAGATTATAATTCACACAGACGTTTATTGTAATGCACAAAAATTTGTTATAGAAACTACTTTGTGGGTTATCAAAAGATACTGAAAAGTAGTTTATTAGCAAGAAGGGCAAGCATATGGGCATGTTATCAGACTGAAGAGGGAAATAGCTTATCAACATTAGGTTTCAACACTGGTCAGTGACATGCATGTAAATATGTCCAACGTACAACCTCATTCTCTAAAGTGTTATTGTAAAAAATCCATATATATATACATATATACATATATATATACAAATTGAGTGTTTAGTTTACAAATAGTGGGTAAATCAAAGCAGTGTAATTATCCACTTACATAGAAGAAACATTAGTTACTTCTGAGAGCTACATAAGGAAAAATTACTCTTCTATGTGTCCTCATGAAGTCTAAGAAACAAGAGTTAGTAAAGGAGACCTAACAAGGACAATATCTACAGACATGCTAATGTAGATGGGATAAGTGGCATAAGACTCTACCCCTAGATGAGAGTAATACAAACAGTGAATGACTTTTAATAGAAAATCATTATTCTCCAGAGACCAGACTGATGGTAGGTTGGGCAATCCCAAGAGGTCGGCCCTAAACACATAAGGTTGTATCTGTGAATGTATGTGTTCATATGTATGTGTGTGGTGTGTGTATGTGTGGGGTGTGTGTGTGTGTGTGTGTGTGTGTGTGTGTGTGTTTTCCAATAAGAAATAAAGAAAGGTCATAAATTTGAGAGGAAGTAAGGAGTAAATAGAAGCATTTGTAGAGAAAAAGACTATATGAAACTTTTAAAAAGCAATGACAAATGTTTAAAAAAATCTACTCATTGCAGTTATTTTCTCATGAAATTGTCTCAATGAAACTAATCATACAGTAATCCATACAGGCCTTGTAAGTATACAATTATTTTTCCATAATCTACATGCATATATGCATGCAGATAAGCATACATACATTCATACATGCATACATGATATAATACATACATATACAAACACACATGCATACGTGCATGGTAAAATCTGAAGTGTTTTGGTGCCATTTTTTCAATGATAAAATTATAGACAATTATAAAATAGAATAGACAATTATAGAATAGAAAAATTAATGGTATTTCAGAAGAGAGCTTGAGCTTGTCTTCTAAGAAGAATTTGAGTAACACTGAAGTATCCACTAAATTTGTCTGAAATTAAAACACTAGACCCTTTAGAACACATTGTTTACAGGATAATGAAGTCTTAACTGTTCTCTACTTGTTTGATGTACAAATATCAAAACTTCAAGTACTTGAAAGTATGAAAGTCTACAGAGGTATATTATGCATGTACGACAACCTGAAAATATTCATTGTGCTATTCATCTCTCCAAATATTTGAGATATTGATTTATTCTAAAATGAGAAAAGGTTTTGTTTTGGATTTTGTGTGGTGACTTGGGTCACAATTTCAGAGCTTTCAATCAATCCATAGGCAGGTGACTCTATTGCTTTGGGTAGTTAAGTCCCTGAATCTATGAAACCAACACTTTTTTCATGAAGGATATGTAAACAAAGCTCAGTCTTTCTTTCACTAGAAGATACAATATTCTAATATTGTCACAAGCTGGTGATAAAGCCTTTTGAATCTGAGCCTTTCAGGGATATTTACAATCTAAACCCTGAATCCATATTATAACAGTCCAGATTAGGAAGATACAGAATTCTTGAATCTCAGAGACTCTATACCTTTCTTCATTACATCCATTTGTATCATCCCAAGAATATTGATTAGTATCCTATATGCCTAATATTCGTTATTTTTAATATTTTAAGATTTATTTTGTTTTTATATGTGTTTGTTTCTATTGTGTATGTGTGCATGTGTGTGGGGGGGGGTGCTGTCTCCAGATGCCAGAATAACTAGAGCTGAATTATGTCAGAGTTGAGATCTAAACTCCATTCCACTGCAGAGATGGTAAGTATTGTTCATTGCCCAGCTCTCGCTGCCTCTTTTGCCTGTTTTAATTTTTTATTACTAAGATGATCCTGTAGAAATATAAATAAAAATAAGACACTATCAAAATGACCTGTAGACATGTAATATAGGTAAACAGTAAATTTTCTAATTTTTCTTTTTAGAATTTGAAAGAAAGCTAAAATACTTTTTTCTCCTAACATCAGAAAGCCTCTTTAAATGTCCAATTAATTAACAAGGATGAACATAAAATCCATTATTGCAATATAGTCTTGTTTATCAAGAGTGTGAAAAAGAGATTACACTTGGACAAAATGGATCTTATCAAATAACAGACTGAGCAAAACAGATCAATGCATTCCATACCGCACTGAGGAAAGCGAGACACCAGGACTGCACAGGAGAGGGGCAAGCTAGGTGCACAGGATAGGTTTAAGTTGTCTTGGTCACATGAAAGACACTGAGGTGTTGGTGAATCTGTACAATAAACACATGGTTTTCTGGGATGCTGATGTTTTTCTTTGCTAGATTCATTATTAGAAACAAACAGAAGGCAAAGAGAACTATGAAAGTAGGGAGGGCTGATATAATAGGTATACTCTATGGCACAGAAATTTATATGTACAAAAAAAAAGCTGTCTTAACACAGATTCATAGACATTTTGTTCTATTGGATCAGGATGTCTTCCTGAAATATACCCAGGATTGAAAACTGATTTTGATTTGTTGTTATAGCTGTTGGGGGAGGGAAGTAATTTTTTTGTTTGTTTGTTTGTTTGTTTGTTTTGTTTTTTGTTTTTGGAGCAAGAACATAAAGTTGTATTGTGGAGGAGGAGAGAGAGAATCTGAAAGGACTTTGGGGAGGGAAAGAGGATGATAGAATAAATTTAAATTTAAAATTTGTTTAATTTCGTAAAAATATAATAAAAAGAAAGATAAAGTAACCAATACATCAAAAAGGAAGGAAGGAGAAAGGTAAAAGGAAGGAAAGAAAAGAAAGGAAAGAAGAAGGAAGCAAAAGGAGGAAGAAAGAAAGGAAGGAAGGAAAGAAGAAAGAAGGAAATAAAAAAGGTAGGAAGAAAGAATGAAACAATACCAAAATTGCTGTCACTTGGAGTAATCGCATTTTGTTGTTGACAATGGAGAATATCTATACATTTGGTCACTAATAAATAGTTAAGCTAATTATATCAAAACTAAAAATACTCACTGTTCTAAATTACTTCCTGTACATAAAACAAGTGAGAAAATATTTTAAAATTGTACCAAAGATATTTTCTTAATTATTAATTTTCAAGTTTCTAAAATCCTAGTAATGGTCTTCCTTGTTTGTTAACTTGTATAGTGATAGCTACATTACTTGTGTTTCTCTATAACAAAATTGCTGTACATAAGGAGAAACTACCCACTTTCCTCCCAGAAGCATATCAATGGTGACTGTGCTCTTAGATATGGAGATGTGTCTTTTAGATTTGTTCTCTATCATACCCTAATTTAACTTCTGTGTTTTAAAACTACTTATCATAGGTCTCATTTGTACAAAGCGAATATAAGGCACACCTTGAGAAGCAAGGAAGAAGGATAACAGATTAGTGACCTCCTGGACTATGAAATCACTTTATACTATTCTCAAGAGTTTATCAATGCAATAAAAGAAGTAGTAGAAAGAAGAGGAGATGATGACAACAACGAAGTCAACAACTATGACGAGGACAATGAAGGAAAGGAAAGAAAAAGGAAAAGGAAAGGAAGGGAAGGGGAGGGAGGAATAGAAGGGAGTTAAAGGGGTGGAGATTAGGAGGGACAGGAAAAGGCAGAAAGAAAAGAGGAAGGAAAAATGAGGGAGAGAAGGGGGTTGAGGGAGAAAGAAGAAGAGGAGAAGGTGATGGAGAAAAGAAAGAGGAAGTGAGAAAGAGCTGGTTTGTTTTCCTGTAAGTCCTTAGCTACTCTCTCCTTGTCTGGACACAGAGAAAAGGAGAGGGAAAATGAGAGACAGAGATAGATAAAGGGGAGACATTGAAAACTAAATAGAGTTAGAGAAAGAGAGAGACTATCATATTTAACTATGTTTAACTATCAGTAAAAGGATAGCATAACAAATGTAAAGTAATAGTTGCTTTAAACAAGTTGAAATAAACAATTGTTTCTGACAATTCCATTTGAATTAACTTAGAGATAAATTCAGAATAAAAAAGACTATGGCTAAATATGATTAAAATATTTTATATGGAATACTCAAAGACTTAATAAAATATATTATTCTAAGAGTGTATGATAATCAGTAGTTCTTCGAAACTCACAAATGAAAATAAATTCTTTCCATGTACCAAGTTGAATTATCTCACACATATATATACAAGTCTTAATTATCTCCCAAATTTAAATTATTCTATACCTGACATGTCCATAATAGAGACTTAGAAAACATAAATAAAATGTACTCAACAATACTAATCCAGGAAAATAAATCTTGAGTAATAAATAAGATCAAAACTATAATACAATCCATTTCCAACAATGCAGAAAATAACATTGAAACTACGAACATGAAATAATTCAGTAAATTGCCCTTAGAATCTACTTCTATTCAGCTGGATAAAAAAGGGCCTATTGTTATTCACTTAACTACACTATGACTGGAGCAATGAGTTAAAAAGAGATACATGAAGGTCAAATAACAATTATCTCTGCTACAATTATAAAAGGTAAGTTCTGTTGCCTTAAGAAATCAATAGCAAAATTACATCAAATGATATTTTCACAGTTGTCCAGCTACCCAGCAACATCTAGTTTATTTTTTCATCACATATTTGTTCTATGCATGTTTACTAAATGTGCACCTTCTTGAAAGGAGGTGCAAAATTGTAGTTCTAGGAGAACACAACTTCCCATCAGAGTAAAAGGAAGGGGTTTGTGCACATATGCATTTGAAAGTATTCTGAAACAGTTACACTTGTTGTATAGGAATCTTTAATCTGGTCCTCGAATCTATTGCAAAACTGAAAAACTACAATTATGAAACTGAAGGCTTTAAAATATCTCATGTTTATTGATCAATGATTTGCATGCAGTCATTCAGGTGATGGCATTCATTGAGGCTTCCCTCATGATGGTTATGCCCAAGACAGCATCCTGCTGTTGTCTAGCAGGGCCTTGCTGTCACCCTTTGGCGAGGAGTTTATGATTTATATAAAAGCTTCCTATCCCAATAGATTCATTTTTTATAAAATCTGATATCTGGATAGAGCCTGCTCTGAAGAGAACAAATGCAGAAATTTCCAGGAAAAAAAGTACTTCAAAGACCAGCTTGAAAAGAATAAATTAGATTTCACCTCCTAATGGAATATTGTCATGTACCGGTGGGAAAAAAGCTATTGTCAGGGACTTCAGAGTTATTGCATCATAAAAAGCAGAATCGGAATGTTTAGTAATTATATCAAATCACTCCAACAGCTGGGCAAAGAAGATAAATAAGGTAATGACCCATAATTGTTCTTTTGAAATCTTTTATATTCATTGATTAATAAGGAATGGAGAGCCAGTGGGATGGTTTAGCCAGGTAAGGTGCCTACCATCAAGCCTGGTGATTGAGTTTAAATTCCTGAGGACCCACAAGGTTGAGGGAGAGAACTGACTCTACAACTTTCCTTTGACTTCCACATGCATACTCTATTACATGAACATACCCATACACATAGATAAATAAATGTAATTTAAGAAATAATTCGGTGGTTAGCATACTGACTTTGCAAAGGATTGGGTCTATAATGAGTATGCCTCAACCTGCTGTAAGGTCATCTCCAGATAATCCAACTCTTCTGATATTTGAAGGAACCTGCACTGGCATGCACATACACACATATACAGGTGTGTGCTCATGTGCACGTACACACACAAACATACATACATACACATATATTCATATAGATAAAATAAAATCAATCTAGTGTCACCATTTTTTTCTTCTTCCTTTTTTTTTGAAAATAGCCTTTTGCCTGTACTATAATCTCAATACATTTTTCTACCCTCTTAACCTTCTTGTTCCTCCCTACCGAGTGAATCTGTTTCCTTCCTGTTTCTTGGTAAAAAACAGACAGGCATTTAAAACATATCAATACAATATAATATGTAAGTAAAAGTAAACAAATAGGACTGTGTCAAGGCAAACAAACAAGAGAGTCTAAGAAGAAGCTTAAAAATGTATATTGATACAGAGACAAATGTTTGCACACATAGGAATCTCATGATAACCCAAAACTAGAAGCCAGAATACATATGTAAACCTGTAATGTTAATCCTCTCTCAAAAAATAGTGTATTAATATTATGAGCCAAAGAACTTCCAAAGATGCCGATGAGTTAATTTTTTGTTCACTACTAGGAAACCCAATCACAAAAAAAACATACATTGTATGCACTCACTAATAGGTGGATATTAGCCCAAAAGCTCAAATTACTCAAGATACAATCCACAGACCTCATGAAGCTCAGTAAGATGAATGGCCAAAGTGTGGATGCTTCAGTCCTTCTTAGAAGGGGGAACAAAAATATTCATAGCAGGAAATATGGAGACAAAGTTTAGGGCAAAGACTGAAGAAAAGGCCATCCAGAGACTGCCCCACCTGGGGATTCAATCCATATACATACAGCCACCAAACTCAGACAATATTGCTGATGCCAAGAAGTGCGTGCTGAAAGGAGACTGATATAACTGTCTCCTGAGAGGCTCTGCCAGAGCGTGACAAATAAATAGGCGAATGCTAGCAGCCAACCATTGAACTGAGAACTGGGTCCTCAATGGAGAAGTTAGAAAAAGGATTGAAGGTTTGCAACCCCATAAGAACAACAATACCAACCAACCAGAGCTCCCAGGGACTAAACCACCATCCAAAGAGTACGCATGGACAGATGCAAGGCTCCAGCTGCATATGTAGCAGAGGATAGCCAAAGGTACCAATGGGAGGAGAAGCCCTTGATCCTGCCAAGGCTCGATGCCCAGTGTAGGAGAATGTCAGGGCGGGAAGGGAAGAAGGAATGGGTGGTTGGGGGAGGGAACACTCTCATAGAAGCTAGGGGAGGGGTAATGGGTTAGGGGGGTTGTGGACGGGAACCCGGAAAAATGAAAAAAAGAGTAGTTTATTTCCCCAACGAAACTCCCGTAAAGAAAAATTCCATTTGCTAAAGGTTAACAATTAGAAATAGTTCCTGGGTTAAGGATGGGTGCCTGTACTCAATTATCCCCTCAGCTCTAGGACACTGTCTGGTGTCCACCATGCAGGCTCTGTGCATACTGCCGCAGACTGAATCATACTGCGCGAGCCCTTCCATGTTTAGAAAACCTCATTTCCTTAATGTCCTCCATCCCCTCTGCTTCTTATATTTTTCGAGCCTCCTCTTTAGCAGGGTTCCCTGGGCCCTGAGGAAAGGGATTTGATGTAGATATCCTTCTCACGGCTGACTGCTCCAAGGGCTCTCTCCTGCTGCATAGTTTTTGACTATGGGTCTCTGTGATTGCTCCCACTTGCTGCCAAAGGAAGCTTCTCTGATGATGGCGGAGAAAGGCACTGGCCTGAGTATGGCAGGATGTTGTTGGGAGTTATTTTATTGCCGTATCCCTTAGCAGAATAGTAAGATTTGCTTGCCTTGTAGATCCCTTACCTATCTAGTCTCATGTTCTTGGTCACCCACGCAAGGTTGGGCGAGAGTTCCATCCCATGAAGTGGCCTTATCTTAAACTGGATATTGATTGGTTACTATTACCAGGTTTGTGCCAATATTGCATAGCTTGGCAGGCAGGTCGCTCTTCTAAGGCAAAGAGTTTGTAGCTGTGTTGATGTTTATTTTTCTCTTTGGTAGTGTGCAGAGTTACTTCTGGCACTATAAACAGTAGTCCATAGTTTTGTTTTTATTTTATGTAAATGAGTGATTATCTTCCATATATCTGTGTACGATATGCATGCCTAGCGCCTATGGAGGCCTGAAGAGAAGATCCTTTAAAACTAGAGTTACAGATGGTTGTTACTTGCCATGTAAGTGGGTGCTGTGAATCAAACCCAGATCCTCTGGAAGAACAGCAAATGCTCTTCAACACTGAGCCATCTCTCCAGCCCTGAGTGTAATATTTTTTATAACATTATGTATTTGTATTATGTATATGTACACAGGTATGTATGTAGAATTTTGAAAATTATAGAATTAAAGTGAACTATTTAGTTTTGTTTTAAGTAATTTTAAGAAGTAATAAAAGTTATTTTTAGTTTTAGATTTTATTTTAAATTTTTTGTAAATAATATATTTTGAATAGAGTCTTCTCTCTCCCCAAAGACTTCCCAGACTCATTCCATCCCCCTATCTAATAGTACAGAGGCAAAAGGCAGTAACTCCCAATCCAAGGCTCCCTGGCACCTTAGCCATAGAAAACTATTTAACAATGTGGCTCTGTTTTGAGAAAACAACTACTGTTATATTACAGAAGTATATTCTTCATAGGATTGAAGGTCAAATGAAAGAATAGGCATGAAATATGATATGTTACAGAAATAATCTCAAGAGATTAATGTATTTGAGGTTTGCTTGTTTTGTTAAACATGGTAACATATAGCCTGCTTTTGAACTCATTACATAAACAAAAACACCTTCAAACTTTGTTCTGCCTTCACCTCCTGAGTTCTGGAGTTATGATTGTACACTATCGCACCAGGCTTATGAAATTCTAAGCTATATTCCCAGGCAAAGGACAACTTTTCTTTAAAAAATGTTGTGTTACTACATGCATGTATCATTTTCTCTCTCTCTCTCTCTCTGTGTGTGTGTGTGTGTGTGTGTGTGTGTGTGTGTGTGTGTGTGTTTACGTATATATACCTATGATGAATCCCCTTCAGAGGACACAAAGGGATATCATATTCTCAAATCCTGGAGTTATAGGTAGCTGATAAATACTTAAAGAAATCTTCATTATTCTTAGCCATCAGGGAAGTGCAAGTCAAAACTACTTGAGATTCTAATTCCTGTTCGAATGGTAAGATCAATAATACAAGTACCAACTTATTCTGACAAGAATGTGGAAAAAGGGGAAGACTCCTCCATTGCTGGTATTTTTTGGAAATATCCTCAAAGGATACTCCATGATGTCAAAAGAACACTTGCTAAGCGATGTTTATTGAAGCTTTATTCACAATACCCAGAAACTAGAAACAATCTAGGTGGCCCTCAACAGAAGACTAGTTAAAGAAAAACTACAAAATAGATTATTACTTGGATGCTTTAAAAAATGACCTGAAATATGCAAGCCAATGGATGGAACTAAAGAGCATCACTGTGAGGGAGCTAACCCAGGGACAGAATAGTAAATACGTTATGCATTCACTTATAAGAGAGAACTTGCCTTTAAGTAAATGATACCTAAGCCTACAGTTCATAAACTCAAGAGAATTGGAGAAAATGAAGGGTCCAGGGGTACTTATGAATCTCCCTGTAAGAAGGAAATGTAATTTTAATTACAGACAGACTGGAAAAGGGGTAGGAATAAGAGGGTCAGGTGGGTATACAGAAAAAAGAATGCGGGGGGAGAAAGCTAGAACTGAGGGGCCAAGGGACTTCCATGGAAATACAAAAACAACCTAGGTTGCTACTAAGACAAATGGTTGTTTTCTGCAAACTGACAACAGGGTTACAGTACAGAGGACAGCACCCACTGGACTCACTGGACATGAAGAGATTAAGATGATACCCACATGGAGCTGTACTGTGGATAGGTACTCTTTGGTCTACCAAAACATGGACACCAAACCAGCCATAAAACCTCTGACCTACAGTCTGCCCTGCATACAACATATGAGCAATGGTGGCACAGAACTTGTGGGAGTAGTCAATCAATCTGATCTGACTTAGAGTCTACTCCACCTGACAGTGCTTCGATCAGCAAGAACTAGAGACTAGATAGCTCAGAGACCCACAGTAAAACCAAACATGACTGGTTAAAGCAAAAGTATCAATAAAACGACTCTTCTTGTTATTCTGATATATTCACAAATTAGTGCTTTATTCAGTCGGCATCAGAGAACCTTCTTCTTATGGCAGCCAGTGGGACAGATGCAGAGATTCACAAATATTCCATGAAAAGGAGAGAGGTCTCTATTGAATCCTTCCCTCAGATTTCAGGGAACCCAGTAGAAGAGCATACAGAAAGAAAGTAAGAGGCAGAGGTCATGGAGGACACCAGGAAAACACAGTCCTTTAAATCAACTAAGCAAGACACACATGAGCTCACACAAACTGAAGCAATAAGCACTGGACCTTTAAAGGTCTGCACGGGTCCTTGGCGTACATATTAATGCTTTTAGCTTAGCAATTTATGGGGCTCCAGAGAGCGAAAGCAAGTGAATCTCTGACTCTTTGACTGCTCTTTGAGATTCTATCCCTTGTGATTGGTTACCACGTCCCACTTTTTTTATGTATATGGCTGTGCTGCTGTATGTATATGTGCATGCCAGAGGAGAGTATCAGATCCTTTCATAGATGGTCAGGTGGGTGCTAGGAATTGAACTCAGGACCACTGAAGGAGTAGCCATATGTCCAACCTCCCTGTCCAAATT